>NC_063366.1:18879010-18883782 GCF_021869965.1 Rhincodon typus | reverse complement strand
TTGTTATCTTAGCCTAAAAATGTACCGTTTACTGTTACTCTTTAATTTATGTTTGTTAATCCTGAATATATTTTCGTATATTGTCTCATCCCATGCACTTTAAATTTGTTTTCTAATCTAATTCTAGGACCTTATTGAAGGTTTGGAAAGTTCAAACACGCTACATTCCCTAGGTCCCATTATGAATTTCGCGAGAAACTTCCAAACAAGTGAAAAGGTTGTGCTTTGTCAAACGTGAGCCCCCCTTTATAAATCCTCGTTGATTCTGTTCAATCTCACAATTATTTCCGAAATATCCACCAGTTACATCATTAACAATCGATTTTAATTTGTTTACTCCAACTGACGTCATGCTTGCAGATCTGTAGTCCCTGACTTTCTCCCTCCCTCTTTCTTAAACAGTGGGATTACAATTGAAAGTTTCCAAACTACACCAACACTGCAGAATTGATCTAATTTTGAAAGATAACCACTATTGCATCTGTTAGTACTATAACTATCTCTTAGAACACGCTAGGTCAAATTGATTGGTCCCGGATATTTGTCACATTTTATTCACAATTATTTCTTCAACACTACTCTTTTTTCCCACTCATACTAATAGATTTCAGTTCAGTTCTATATTCACGCTTAAATATTTTAAGGAAAATTCTTGCACCACAACTTTGGTGTTCATTAGATTTTCCTAGTCCGAATGTATATCCATGCATGCCACATTCCACTTGCCACATTATGCTACTATTTTAGTTCATAGTTATATATACATTGTCTTGGATTGACGAACAATGCAGGATTTTACTGGAATAGCAGAAAATTCTGCGCCATCAAGTGCCAAGAACAACCTATACATTTAGAAAATCCAATTTCATTTAACAAAAAAAAACTGTACTGGTGGACAGAAGAGATACTTAGTAGATCAAGTCACCACGATTGCAATCAGAGAACATTGTCAGAAAGATGATTAATGATAAAGCAGTTAGTTAACTGTTCACTGCCAGAGTGATTATAGGGGGGAATGACGGATGATCGTTTGAAAGTGCGTTAATGAAACAGATATCTATTATAATTTGTGGCTCACTGCTGTGTGTAGGCTAATGATGTTTAAATGACACAGAATAGGATGAACAAACAATGTAAAAATAATTGCCAGAAAATTATGGAACCCAGTTCATCAACTCCCACACGAACCTCCCCCAGTAAAAATGCATCGCAGAGACCCACCATTCAAGTAAACGTCCAGCTCCAACAGCTTTTTTGTAACGCCAGAGCTAGGTAATGGGCGCTCCCAGTACTATAGGTAGGTTCACGAGGAAGGCAGCCGTGGATTCTGGAGTGATGCACTTTTGGGGGATTGATCATGAAGGCTTGCCCTCTTTCGAAAGTGGGAACTGGGTATTTTAAAGCAGTTAGGAACGAAGGGGGTGCTTTCATGTTGTGAGTGTGGATGTAGGTACTGAGGCACTCCCGATGAGCAAACGCACGCTCCAAAGCTAACACCCTTCTCTTTCCTTCTCATCATTTTAAAAGCCTTGAAAAATATTTTGCTGTTGAAGCACGCCCATGAGAGCACGCCAACTGCATCATGGCGTTGACTAAGTAGGAATGTGATCAACTGAACTTTTAACAAACTCAGTTCACTCTTATTTGCATATAGTGTGCGGGGTGTCCATTTTGGCACCTGGTACTTTCCAGGTTATGAGGGTTTTCTCGTTGATTGTTGGAAAGATGCTGGTCTAGACATCTGCTCTATTTAACATGCCACCACCCCGAAACTACACCAGGCCAGATCTCATAACTTCCATCCAGTCATATTGCTCCAGTCATACAAGTCCAGTTAACTGAACCGACAAATGTACACCTTCAAAGTTCGCGAGAGAGCAGCTAGGTTAGGAACAAGGTTTTTTAACAAATGCATCTAGAATAAAGAAAATGCTGGAGTCTCATAAAGCGAGCTTATTGCTCAGCTAATAAATTCACGCATCACACATGGTGTTGATTAAAATGATGAACGTCAGTGAAATTGTGTACTGACAAACGGACAGCAATGATTTGGGATATTCTGTTGGAGAAAGCGGAGTTCCTTTTAGAGAAAAGTTTGCAATGATGCCTATGTAGAGAAGTGGAAATTACGTGATCAGTTAAAAACAAAAGCCTGGAATAAGAAGTTAGTCTAATTTAAGCATAATCATTTTTTAAAAAAAAACTTTTGTTCGTTAATGTCCATCAGGAAAGGAAAATGCCATCTTCACCATGGTCTAGCCTGCACATGATCTAGAACTAGAGCAACATAGTTGACTGCTAACTGCCCTCTGGGCATTTATGGATAGACAATTACCATTGGTCGTCAGAAATTTTAGCAATGCTTCTACGATCTATGTAGAGAAGCAGAAATGATGTGACCTGTTTACGTCAGGGAACAAAACTCACTGGGAAAATATATAGCCTCAGCAGGGTAAAATCTCATTGAAATAAAATGCATCACATGCAGTCATCAGCTGATGCTAAATGCTAGATTTATTTTTGAAAATGATAATTAGCAGAAACGGTTAGGTATAGAGGCAGAGACAACATATATTAGAGACTGAAAGGAAGATTGTTAAAGAACAAATACCGTTAGCTTAATCAAGACCATTTAATATCTCTGTGGAAAGTGAGCATGCCCCAGCTTGACTCACGTTTAACCATTTTCCAGAAAACGGCTGAAAAGGGATTCTGTGGGAATTCCTTTACTAGCTATGAAAAAAAGAATAGATTTAGGAAGCTCAATAAAGTACAAGATCACAGCCTATATTGGAGATTGAACTTATTCCAAGGAAATAGAATAAAATAATAAATGAATTGATTTTTTTTGTGACAATGTATATCTCCACACTGTCATTGTATTCAGAACTATTTAACATAATGCATAGCATTTAAACTTTTAGAGCCTCCTTATGCCGATTAGAAGCAATCCAAGACCTTTGATCGATTTTTTTTTTGATGAGTATATTCTCTCTATTGTAATTGTAGGCTTTTGCTACACAAAAATTAGTTAACTGTTTACTGAGTTCTTCTGCCTTTGTTTTTGAAACTAAAATTAACTGACCAAATTTCTGAATAATTCAGCACATTCTGAACATTCTGAGGCTACTAAAGGGTAAAATGTGGTTAATATAGCAGATAATTCATAATGGTATTGAATTGTAGAACAGCTTAAGGTTTCGCATGACTTAGTTCTACTCCTGAAATGGATTCCTCTTCTTATGAGAATAAGTTCAGAAGTCTATAGGCTTGCATCAATTGTTGAGTAAGAGCCGGCTTGATTCAAATATATAAGGTACTGAGAAGTCTTGACGGGGTAGACACGGAATAGATGCTTCTACATGCTGGGGAATCTAGAACTAGGATCACTATTTAAGGGGTCGCCCATTTAAAACAGACGTGGGAAGTTTTTTTTTCTCATAAAGTGTCTGGAATCATTGGAAATCTCTTCTTCAATGGAAGGGAAAACATGAACATTGTTTTCAAAAAAAAGATGAACAGGTTCTTGATAAACAAAGATTATACATTGCCAAAGATTATACATTAGGCAGGAACGTGGAGTGCCTGAGTGGCCTTGCAGCTTCGAGATACCAAGTGGCCTGCTCCTGTGTGAATTTTGTACATTCGTATTGTAATTTTTATGTTATTATGCTCTTGTTTAAGCAACGACAATATCCTTGACTATGCCACTTGAGTAATTGGCAAATTTAAGCTGATGGGGGTGCAGTAAGGAATATATATCTTCAAGATGAAGGGTCTAGGCCCGAAACGTCAGCCTTTCTGCTCCTATGATACTGCTTGGCCTGCTGTGTTCATCCAGCTCTGCACCTTGTTGTCTCTATATCTTCAAGATGTTTAGAGCAATTAAGACTTGAGATTAAATATTCTTAAAAGGCCTAGGATATTCTAAGGAGATAAATATTGTTGTTAAAATAGTGTGCACTCATTTTGATTTAAAATTGCATTCCAAAGAAATTGAGATTTAACAAAGTCTTTGTCCTTTTATGTTAAGTATATGCAGGTATTCGTTTCACGTTAAAAAGAATTTTACAAATATTTTCCCAGCACCTTACTCTCTACATCTTCTTAAAAGCATAGCCTGCTTATCAGCATCTCTGAAACTGCTATTGATTTGAATAATTCCAAGTTCTTGCAAAGGCATTGTGGACGTTTACAAATGAGTCTGGGTGGACTATCATCTTACAATACCTCGAATGTTGATTGCAATTAGGAGGACTATGTTTGGCCAACCTTGCCAAAGTTGTAATCCGAGGCCTTAGCACGTCATGAAATAATGCTGCTGAAGCACCTCTAAGTTCCTTCAGTGAATCCTATCCTGAAACAATTTCTGTTCAATCTGTTCAGGGGCTCCGCCCATTCAAATTTCACCCTCTTTGAAGTCTCAAAATGTAGATGAAATGTGATTAAATTCGAACCTTCATGGAAAGTCGCTTGGTATCCAAATAAAAGTGACATATAGATGCTCGTTACTGCTCTTAAAGAGAATCCTGTAGGATCTAATGCTTCTCTTACTAATGCCAATTGATTGTCCATGTCGGGTTTATAATTGTCAGACACAACGATGCATATAAAAACTTTTCTGTACAAATAACAACGTGTTTGTATCTCTGTTTAAGGTTCTGTTTTCTAACCCAAGCGTAGTAGAAATCAATGATTTGAAGCAATCACACGCACTCTCTCTCTCACACACACACACACACACACACACACACACACACACACACACACAC
>NC_063366.1:18669404-18879000 GCF_021869965.1 Rhincodon typus | reverse complement strand
CACACACACACACACACACACACACACACACACACACACACACACACAAGCGCGTGCGGAATCATTATTTTCATGCAATTGTTGACAGAGTTTTGAGCGAACCAAATAAAGATGGATATCACTTACCCAGCTCTTTTGTAGAGTCGAAGGAGGAACATTCTCTGCAGAATAAGAAGATACTTAACAAACATTCAGAGAAAAGCAGAGCACCAAAATATGCCGACAAGCAAGTTATTGAGTGACTAACCTGACAAGCAAAGCGTATGCTGTAAGAAAATGGTAGAGTAGAATAATGGTTATTTATTAATACGACAGCACAATGACAAAATGTATCTATTTGTTAAACATTCATGTATCTTTACTGATCTTGTTATAATCTGTTGGTTGACATTAAGGTCTGAACTGCAATGTCTGCTAGCACTAATTCATTCTCTTTTACTGCTTAATTTCATTTCCTCCCCGTTATTTTTCCATGTAAGTAGGAACAGGTTACACGTATTTTTATTAAGACATATTACCTTACGTTGCCTGAAAAGCAAAAAGTGCCCCCGCGCAACAGACGGCTGAAAGTTGTTTTATAATTAGAACACAAAAGTTGGTCATTCAAACTAGCATCATCCTGTTGTTGTTTATTATCTGATTATTCAAACCCTTCCTCATCTAACTCCATTATATGTTCTGTATATCAATTCCTTGTTTCTCTTACGATTGTCCAAGTTCTCCTAAAATGCATTTATCCTAGTCACCTCAATTACACTTTGTTGTGGCGAGTTACACATTCTAAACACTCTCTGGATAAAATTGTTTTTCCACAATTAAATACTGATATCATCAGTAATAATTTCACATTAAAGGCCCATCTATTATCATTTAACAGATGTATCTTTTATGAGTCTATACTTATCAAACGTTGTCGCAATCTTTGAAAATATCCCTGTTTCATGTTTACTTTGCCACTATATTCTTTCCTGATAGGCATAGATTCTAAGTCCTGGTATCATTCGAATAAATCATTTTTTCTGCAGCTTCTCCACGGGCAAAATACCTTTGCATAACCTGGATACCAGAGCTGTTCAGATAACCCATGAAAAACATTAGCACCACCTACGCTAGATTCATTGCAAAATGGAAAATATATTAACCACTTACTCCAAAATTTCAAAAGAGCTATCACATTATTATAATATTTTGGCACTGTAAGTCAAGGGATAGAAAGCATTATGATTCCATGACATTCTTGCCATTTTCAAGATATTAAATACCTTTGTTTCGTCGAGCAAGAATTATGATTACCACAAGCAGCGACAGAGTGACCAGCAACGTGACTCCTCCTGCCACTGCAATCCATATCCATTCAAATGACATGGTTTTTAAATATTTTGCTTTATCACAAGCATCTGTAGAAAGGAAAGAAAAATCATTTATTCATTTATAAATGTACATGCAAAGTATAAAGGCAAATAACACAGCGATTGAGAAGGATGAGACAGGAACACGGGGACAAACACAAAAGCATACAGTCGAGGTGGACTTCTGGAGCGAGAAAAAGAGACATAAAGATGTGTAATTCTCATGGGCAGCAAGAGTGAGCAACGCAGAGGCGGAGACAGAGGCAAGTTACAGAGAAATGGAATGATAATAGTATGGGGAAACAATTAGGTAACGTTTTAATTCCCAAAACAACTTCAAAATTCCTTATGGTTCGGTTCCTTACGCCGTTCTACAGTAACCACGGTTCCATTGCCTGTACTCTTCTGTTTCCCCATTATTTCAATCTCACAGTAATATGTGCCGGAGTCGCACTCTGTCGTATTCGTAATTTGAATAGATGCGTCTTTCCCCGACTTGAAAGCATGATGGTCAGCTTTTATAATTCTTTGTTTGTATCTCGGTGATTCAAAGTTTATGGGACTGTCGTCTCTTCTCCAACTGTAGGCACCCAGTCCTTGCAAATGAAAGGAGCAGTTCAAAATCACACTCTCGCCTTCCATTACATGAATTGAAGTGGGAGTTTGAACTACATCACCAGCCTCCATACCTAGTTGTGCACAGAAACAGAAAAAAAATTACCATTATAATTGGCTAATTTATTACATTATGCACCATATACCCATGCCAAATTGGTTTAATGGTCTCAGTATGACTTTTGACTGAAATGTTATTAATCAAGGTTTGAACGTACTATTCTAAGATCATTTGAAGGCAGTAACTACGTGAACATTTTTGCCCAAATTGTCTTAAGTGTATAAAGTACAGCTAGTGTGGTAACCAAATGTCACTGTTCAAAAGAAAGCAAGAAAAAAACTTAAGAGCGATTTATGTCATTGTGATTGCTGGTCATTACTGCGAGTAAATTCTTTGGTGTGTTGACATCGCAAGCACACAGGATGACAGTTCAGTCGTCATTCATTGGCCGTGAATAGGCACCGTGAGGCGTCTTGGGTTGAAAGATATGCAATTCTAAAATTTCAAGTCCAATATTTTATCATGCAACTTCAGAGTATACTTTGCCCAAATCCAAAAGTGTCTTGTTATTAATTGCAAAATAAGTTATTAATATGAACGATGAAAGACAGCAGAGAAAGTATGAGAAAAAAAAAATTAAAGAAATGCAAATAATTAAAAGAAAGAAGATTAAGGGAGTAAATGTTGTTTTTTTTTATTGCTTCACGACAATTAAGTCCTAAAGCAGCTCAATGTACTTTGTTTTTGCTCTTCGCTTTCTTCGTTTACTCCCTATCTCATCTCCCTATTTACTGCATACACACCGACGTTTTCCCAGCTACCATCAGTTCTGAGGGAGAGTCACTGGACCCGAAAAGTTAACTTGATTTTTTTTCTTCACAGATGTTCCCAGACCTGCTGAGCTACTCCGGATACTTTTGTTTTTGTTCCATTTATAGTGACTGATCTGGTCGACCGTCCTTATCAAGTCTTATGTGACAAGTTACCATAAGAAACTAATTCAGTGAAGGGAGAGAACGTCATTTTGATGAACTCTTGAAGCTCTTCAAGCCTCTGTTAAGGCAATGAAGTCAAGCAACGCTCTCTCTTGTAACATAAGCTGCATCTTTTCATGTAAAATGAATTAATGCGTGTGTGTGTGTGTGTATGTGTATGTGTGTGTATAGAGTGGAACCCCGACCCACCCAAGATTTTTCTACATCGCGTCATTAAATTAAGCAATGCCATTTCCTACATAGATTTAAAAAATTGTAATCTTGAGCTCTAAGCTTATCTTGTGTCATGAGTGTTTCCTTCGGCTGTTCACCTCAAAGAAAGCTATAACTGTTTACGAATATATTAGATGAGGCATACGCAAGTACAGTCATTTGAATGATTGTGCACATTAAAAGCTTCCTTTCAGTTTTTACTGAATTTCCTGGATTGATCTATGAGTTTTAAAATCCATAGAGATAGTGCCTGAAAACTGTAGAGTTTCAGCTGTATGCTGTAGTGTTCAACTAATGAACAATAGATTCAGTCTGATCACTACCCGCAACAAATAATGTATCTTACTCCAGAGAAAATAAACATCCCTGGGAAAAGTTTCTGAGCATTAGTATTATTATAAATGGATTTTTAAAAAATCAGTATTTGCAGAACATCACCAGTGATATAATCACGTTATTTCTGATACCTGACAGGTTACTGTAACAAGAGACAACAAGGTGCAGGGCTGGATGAACACAGCAGGCCAAGCAGCATCATAGGAGCAGAGAGGCTGACGTTTCGGGCCTAGACCCTTCATCAGAAAAGGGGGAGGGGAAGGGGGTTTTGAAATAAATAGGGAGAGAGTGGGAGGCGGATAGAAGAGGGATAGAGGAGAGGATAGGTGGAGAGGAAACAAACAGGTCGAAGAGGCGGGGATGGGGCCAGGAAAGGTGAGTGTAGGTAGGGAGTTAGGAAGGGGATAGGTCAGTCCAGGGAGGACGGACAGGTCAAGGGGGCGGGATGAGGTTGGTCGGTAGGAGATGGAGGTGCGGCTTGAGGTGGGAGGATGGGATAGGTGGGAGGAAGAACAGGTTAGGGAGGCAGGGACGAGTTCAGATCAACTTCAAATAGTGTGATATTTTGAAATTAGTCCTCAATATCCATATTAATTTTTTAAATCAAATTTGTAATTATAATAGCAGAAATATACACAGACAATTGTGCCACTTCTGAAAGCTAAGTTGGATTAAAAGATTGTTAGTAAATATTACGTTGTACCTTCTAATTTCTAGAATACTTTGCAACAATCATTTGTGTAAGTTATATCTCCCCATTTGCTGCATATCAGATGAAAAAATGAATGAATACAGCTTGATCATTTTCAGATTGTATTTGATCCTGGTGAGTCTATTTCTGCAGTGCTGCGTGCGGTCTTTTGTCACTGGATCGAGCTGAATATCCTGTACTCAGCATTGCTATGGGGAACGGCAGCAAGGTTCATCCCTCATTTAAGGGCAATCACATTTAAGTGTTAATATTGGTAACTGAGCGGCATTTTTAACAAGAAGATCTGAAGAATGATTTGCTAGATCAATTCCAAATAATAAGACAATTGGCTGATTTGGTGTCTATTGGTTACAGGGGATTAACACAACATGAAATCACAGAATTACTACAGTGCGGACGAAGGCGATTCGGCCTACCATGTGTTTACTGTCTCCTTGAGTGAGCAGTATGAATTGTCATTCTGCTGTTTTCCCGTAACCTTGCTCATTGTTTCTATTCAAATAATCATATAATATCTGTTCCAATGTCTCGGTTGAACCTTCTTACACCAGGAGTTCAGGCTGCACTTTCCAGATCTATGCATTCGCTGTGTGAAAGTAAAATAAAACAGCAATTGCTGCAGAAACTCAGCAGGTCTGGCAGCATCAATGGATAGAGAAATAGACTTCATCTCCAGTCCTATGTGACTTTTCTTCAGAAAACTATGCTTTCCTCTTTCAGTGTCAGTAAAAGGAATCCGCTGCTAGACTAGCTGATTTCTCTGGCATTCTCTTCTTTTATTTCAGATTTCTACTTTTTGCAATAATTTGTTTTTTATACACTGCATGGAAACGTTCATTTCTCCTCCGACATTTGTTCCTTTTGAAAATGTATTTACGTCTACTTCCTTACATTCTGGTCACTTTTAGGAAGAATAGTTTCACCTAGCTACTGTGATCAAAAAGCTTCTATCAAATCTCCAGTCAGCCTTTTCAACTACAAAGTAAACAGTTCCAATTTCTACTTTCTACCTAAATAATTCAAGCTACTTATCCAGGGAACTACTTTCGTAAACCTCTCTTGCACTCTATCTAATGCATTCACATCCTCCCTAAAGTGTCTTGCCCAGAAATGAATTAGTTCTCCAGCTGAAATCTGGCTAATCAGAAACAGCAAGGAAATACTGAAATATAGGGCTAACTAAGTTATCATTGGCACTCATTAAATGTTACAGATATGTTTCTAGCACAAGTAGCATAAAAAGGATGTACAATAGGTTTCAAAAAAAGTATAAAAAGCTTCTTATCAAGAGTTAGGATTCACGACTCCCAGAAATCCACAGTGGGAATATTGTGGGTAGCTTAGCTAAATGGTCTGCAGTTATTAAGTTGAAGGTAACGTTTGATTTTCGGAGACCACCGATCTACTAACTTGTTTACTGAAATTCTGTTTGGTAGTTGAAGCTTGGTAACTCAGCGAAGTAGCTATTTAGCAAAACAAATAGGAAAGATATCAGTGAGATGGAGATAAGATGCTTACAGGTATTTAATCACTGCTTACATGAAAATGTGCAGCTGTGTTAATGTATCAACGCATTCACAGAATGATGTTAATATAAATTGTTACCAGAAGGCGTCTGTATTTGGTTATAATGCAATATTATCGACAGAGGCGCTTTAACTTGAGTGATTTTCAGTGCTGGAGTTTAAACATGTCTTGAAGCTAAATGCAATAATTGAATGTTTTGAGTAATTGAACAAATGCTTCATCTAATTTTGGAAATGATATTTAGTTCTGCGTCTGCTTGATGCAATGGCAACTTATTAAGCTATGGTTTCAGAAATACACGTAATCGCCCACTTGGTATAATTAATGATACATTCCTTTCTTACAATTAACAACAATTAGAGCGTGACTATGCACTTACCTGATAGAGACATTGAAATGAGAACGAAGAGAGCAGCTGTTGACCACCGTTCTGTCACCATTGTTATGAACTGAGTTTAAACAGGAAACTAAATGTCGTTAGTCCGAATTGCAGCACAACATAAGATCAGCCTTTAGAGTGATACAATATCGAGCTTTTACAGCACGTAATGGTGCAGATTGAACCCCGGGTTGCTGATAAATTTGCAACGTGGTTTTGTAGCTTACTGCTGAACTGATAGGCTTACATCTGACAGGAAGTGAGGCGTCAACGAAATTAACGAGCTTGGCAAGAAGGGAAGCGACGTTGTCAGATGGCAAGATATACATGAACCCCAGTACACATACTGATACCTGAGGCAAACAATTTTAAAACGTGAAAGCCTACTTTATAACCTCCTGTACAGAGAAAGGCTGCATGGAAAATCCTTGGAAATGCATTAATACCTAAGAAATTCAACTCGTACAATATCTGACTTAAAAGTGCACACTTGGTATTACCTAATTCATCATTTATGTAGGCTGAGAGACCACAGATCTCCCTACTGTGGATTTTAGCAATGGAAAGACACGTTGAAACACACAAGAGCGAAGCAACACAATGCAGGTTCTGTATTCTGAAGTAAAAATGTATAAAATGCGGTCAGGTTTTAAACCGAAAGTCATATGACGACAGACTTTAACAGCATAAAATGCAGGACGATAAAGATACGCAAAGCTACTTCTCGTGTATTATTGTATTGTAGGATTAAATGTAATTAAAGCAACACACATATTTCACTAAAGCTATAGCCAGCAGAGTTCGCTTTGCTGAATGTCTAAACAAAGAGTGATTGATTATCATGTGAAGGTATAAGTGCAAAATGAGCAATTAGTGGAATTTCCCTTCCTTCTTACATTGCCATAAAGATAAGCTGCATTGCATTGAATAGAATAACTGCACTGCAGGTCAAGACAGAAAAAACTCCTTCATATCTTGTATGTCTTACATTCTATATTTTATTTTTCGTATAGTCAGCACTTGACTAAATAAACATGCACTGTTGTGGTAGGTAAGAAGTGGTTAATTCACGCATTAATTTATGACCGGATTCTGGACTTAACAGTTCTGTTTTGCTTAACTACTGATGGCAGCTGAGTTACGTAGTCTACAATTTTAAACATAACATGAGCCAAATTATGAGCAGAATTATTACTAAGCGAACCACGGGCGGAAATTAACAACTAGAGCATCATGTAACAGTACAGCAGTCAACAAAACGTGTAATTTCTTCTTCTTTGAAAGGACATCCTAACTAACAGCGCTCCACCGTCTCAACCCCTTCACCCGTAGTCCTGCATGCAGCTTGTTTTTCAATTAAAAATGTGTTCCATTTTTAAAGTCACTTTTGAATTTTGAATTGGACATGCATGTGTGGAACCACAGGAGATGGGCGAGGTCCTCAATGCATATTTTGTCCTCTGTGTTTACTGTGGAGAAAGACGTGAAGACTTGGGAACTGGGGGAAGTTAGTGGCAATAGCTTGGGGACAGTGCACATCACAGTAGAGGAGGTGTTGGAAGTATTAGAATGCATGAAGGTGGATAAATCTCCTGGTGCTGACCAGATATATCCAAGAACCCTGGAAGGACCTAAAGAAGAAATTGCAGGGGTCCTGGCTGATATATTGCATCATCGTTAGCCATGGGTGAGGTCCTGGTATACTTGGGGGTAGTGAATGTTGTGCCCTTATTCAAGAAGGGCTGCAAGGAGAAACCTAGGAATTATACACCAGTAATCTTAACATCTGTGATAGGCAAATTACTTGAGAAGATTTTGAGAGGTAAAATATATATGCATTTGGAAAGACAGGGTTTGATTAGAAGTAATCAGCATAGCTTCGTGCGTGGGAGATCATGCCTCACAAATTTGTTAGGGCTCTTTGATTAAGTGAACAGGAAGGTTGATAAGGGCAGGGCGAAAGACATAGTCTATATGGATTTCTGTAAGGCTTTTGACAAGGTTCTACATGGTAGGCTGCTCTGGAAAGTTAGATCACATGGAATCCAGCAAGAGCTGGTAAATTTATTACACAAGCGGCTTGATGGTAGGGAACAAAGAGTAACAGAGAAAGGATGCTTGTTGGTTTGGAGGCCTGTAATTAGTGGCATGCCTCAGGGGTCGGTGCTGGGCCCATTGCTGTTTGTTATCTATATCAATGATTTGGATGAGAATGTACAAGGCATGATTAGCAAGTTTACAGATGACATTAAAATAGGCGGTTTTGTGGGCAGTTGGGAAGGTTACCAGAAATTGCAGCAGGATCTTAATCAGCCAGGAAAGTGGGCCGAGAAATGGCAAATGGAGTTTAGTATAGTTAAGTGTGAGGTATTGCATTTTGGAAAGTCATATCAAGGTAGGAGTTTCATCGTGAATGGTAGGGCCTTAAAAAGTAGAACGGGAGATCTTGGAGTTCAGGTGCACAGTTCTCTGAAAGTGGAGACACAGATAGACAGGACAGTGAAGAAGTCTTTTGACACACTGACTTTCATCAGTCAGGGCCTTGAGTGTAGAAGTTGGGAAGTTGTACAAGACATTGGTGAGGCCGCATTTGGAGTATTGTGCTTCGTTTTGGTCACCTTGCTATAGGATGGATGATATTAAACTGGAAAGAGTACAGAAGAAATTTACAAGCATGTTCCCAGTACTCAAGAGCCTGAGTTATGCAGAGAGGCTGGACAAGCTAGAACTTTTGTCTGTAGACCATAGGAGACTTAGGGGAGAGGGGTCTTGTCGAAGTTTATAAGATCATGACAGGCATGGATAGGGTGAATGCACTCAGTTTTTCTACAGGGTTCGGGAATCGAGAACTAGAGGGCATCATTTTAAGGTATAAGGGGAAAGAATACATGGGAACCTAAGAGGCAACTTTTTTACACCAACGCTGGTATGCACATGGAATGAGCTGCCAACAGAAGTGGTTGAGGCAACATTTAAAAGACATTTGGACGAATACATTGGTAGGAATGGTTTAGAAGGAAATGGGCCAAATTAAGAGAAATGGGGTTAGCGTGGATGGACATTTTGGTTGTCAAGGACCTGTTTGGGATGAGTGGCCTGTCTCTGTACTGTAGGACTCGATGACTGTAACAGAATCAGACCCTTGGAGATTCTGAAAATGTTGCTTCAAAAGAACAACTTTTTTCATTATTTTTCAGGTTAGGGAGGTGAAGAAATAAAGATATTGAGAAACACTTTAAGAAGTCAGCCACTGATATTGACTGATTATACAATTGGTCGAGAAGTTGATGAAGGAGAAAGTATGAATTTAAGGTATACATGAAGGTTAAAAACTGGTGCCATTGAATATAGTTGTATTAATGCACGACTCAGTTAATGGAGACGTTATAGTTGGAGTAGTGCAAAACATCCATTAGCAGGAATTGATTTCTATCTTGGTTAATGTACTGTCTGGTTCAAAACTGTTGACCTCACCAATAGTGGAGTAGCAAACAGTAGAGATAAAATAAACTGACATGAAATATGAATAGCTTCATGGGTTGTTTCCTGACTGTGTTGTGACTAAATCTCAAAACACAAAATTAGAAAGGAAGAGGGGGTACATTCGAAAAAGGGAGATAATTGTCAAATTCAGTTACAAAGCACGATAAACAAAGAGTATGGAGGCAAAGAGAATGAGGATAACATGATCAGTGTATATTCTATAATGGAAAGTCAACAAATGTATCTTGAATTGAGAGAATTATATCAAACAAATCAGAAATTGATTTAGAACCAACACCTGAATATTTTATTTAAATTGCTGAGTAAACAGAGACAACCTCAAATAGATCGAATGGAGAATTTGCAGTGATCTATGAGGTAGTAGAACCATCTGAGTATGGTTATAAATTTCTCAGAGTGGTTCCAGAAATTCCAGTGACAGATCGTGTAGCTATTAGGGAAATGCAGGTTATAGCACGGGAAGCACAGTGGCTTCGTGGTTGACAGTGCTGTCTCACCAAATGAGGGACCTGGGTTCATTTCCAGCCTTGGGTGACTGGCTGTGTGGAGTTTACAAATTCTCCCTGTGCGTTCCTCCGAGTGGTGCCGTTTCCTCCTACAGTAGAAATATGTGTGGGTTAGGTAGATTGGCCATGAAAAATTGTGCATAGTGTTCAGGGAAGTGCGGGCTATGTAGATTAGCCATGGGAAATGCAAAGGTAGAGTTCGGGGGTGGGTTTGGCTATGATGCTCTTTGGAGGGTTGATGTGGACTCGATGAGCTGAATGGCTTGCTTCCACACTGCATGAACTCTATGAAAATAATTCATTTGTCCGGTACTACATAATTAAATGGTCACATTTTTCAATGCATGTCAATGTGGAAACATGGCTGCATACTGGTCAGAACGTGAAATTGAATGTTTAAAGATATTCAACGTGTAGGGAGCTGTAAAGGACGAATTTATAGAGCAGGCAGAGTTGCTAAATAAATATTTTCCATCAGTCTTCATTAGAAGACACGAACACCATTCCAAAATTATTAAATACTCAAGGCATAAAGGGACTTGTGTAGGATACGTCCATATCGAAAACCAATATATAATTTATGTAAATATAAGAATACTTTTGACACACTATGGAAACCTGGTTAAGTGTAATGTATTAATAGAAAATGGAAAGACCTCTTAAGAATTCAGTTCCATTTTTGTTTGGGAGGTGGTGTGGTGGAACATACGTAAAATATATTTTACGCATATATTGCACTTTTTTTTAGAATTTATAAACAAAGGCAGATGGATGTGAGTCTGTTGTGTGAAGGATTGAAGGATTGTTTTTAAAGTTGCACTGTCAATTTGGAATAGTGGCCTAAAAACATCAGTTCCAAGAAGATACGTGATTGGAAAGGAGTATGTAAGAGAAGTTCTGTCGTGTTAATGTCCATTCTGTGGGTTTATGACATAAATACATAAAGGCAATTTGCTTAATTTTAGTATCATAACAGTAAGTTGAAACTGTTTGTTCTGAATAAAACTGAATTCAGTCCAGAAAACAACAAAGACAACTGATTTTCTAATAACAGTAGGTCCAATTTATTTTTAGTTCAGTTCAGGGATACAAGTCATCTCAGCAGATATGGTTTCTAATTTGTGGAGTTTCCAATCCAACAGAGCTTGGAAATAGGTTCTCCAGTTCTTAGAGTTAAAAAAAACTTTAGGCTATCAGACTTGTGGGAGATTCTTGCCAGCAGTTATGTAAAAATTGTTGGGTTCAAGGGAAATAAGCTGGAAAGCATCTATTAATTAAAATTAGAAAGCTGACATACAGTGACATTTCTCTGGGAACGAGTCTCTGTTAGATAGGGAACAGTTTGAAACTTTGCTGTGATGTTATAGCTTTGTTTGTTTTATCTTTTGTTTAGTAAATCTACGTTCTGTTGTTAAAGAAAATCGACATCTTCGATTCCTGACTAATCACCACGTTAACCAACTACAAAACATAAACGTATGACAAACCAAGCCAGCTGGGATCTAACGTGATTAATAGTGCTATCAATTGGGGGTCAAAACATCGTTGACTTTCTCCAGCACTTTCAGCTTTTATTTCAGCATTTTCATGCAGCAGCCTTGAGCATTCAGAAGACAGCAAAACAAAACTTATCCCATTATTCTAACACAGGAGGGGCGAGAAGTTAAGATCTAAGTGTATCTGAGGTAGAAAAGAACTCAAAATCTGCAAGGTTAAAGTCAATCTCAACGGAATGCTAGCCCTCTGGTCAACTGAGTTAACCATAATCCAGTGACATTGTTAACCCTTAGAAAACAGAAACCAGCGTCATGGGACAAGCCAACCATGCTGTTATCCCGTTGAAATCCATAGGAGGGCCGGGAACTTGAAGGGCAATTATGTTCCTTTGTCGCTATACCTTTACATTCGCATCTATTATTTCTACGTGCCACAAATCGCAGTCAATCTTGATGTGTTAATAATTATATTTATATATTTTGACCCTTGTCTTATTCATCACCTTATACCTTCACAATTTGTCTGTGGAGCTGCAACGAGCAACTTTCCAAATGCATTTTGTGCTCAGTTATTGCTTGTTATGCATATAAAGTCGTTGCTTTTTTTCTCTTATCCACTGTTGAGTTTATTAGCATTGGCATATGCACAAACTGGCATTTCTTCATTCACATCAGAATTTGAATGGCATGATGTTTGTCAAATAACATTTTCAGTCAGATGAACGTAAAATAGATTGAATGGATATTGTAACACGCTAACATCACCAGCAATAATTTTATAGACTATCATTTTCTGTAGGAAGCAGCGCTATGTGCTGGTACTTTGCTGGTATTACAGCCGTTTACGCTCCTCCCTTTCAATGACCAATATGCAATCTTATAATTGCACTGCAGTGCCAATTGCAATCGATCCTTCTGTTGGAAAGAGACGTTGATGGCAGGTAGTGCAATTCCAATTCCAATTCCAATTCCAATTCCAATTCCAATAATCCTATGAAGACTTCACCTGACGAAGGGGCTATGCTCTGAAAGCTTGTGATTTCAAATACACCGTTGGACTATAGCCTGGTGTCATGTGATATCTGACTTTGTCCACCCCAGTCCAACACCGGCACCTGCACATCCTGTCTCTAATTGATAAAAGTATTGCATCGGGGCTGCATCAGTTCAACTCAAAGAACAGTGACAACCATTCATTGGTCTATTTATCACGCAATGCCTTGACCAATCAGAAGCCTCACAGCACCAGGGACACAGGTTCGATTCCAGCCTCGGGCAATTGTCTGTGTGGAGTTCGCACGTTCTCCCCGTGTCTGCGTGGGTTTCCTCCGGGTGCTCCGGTTTCCTCCCACAGTCCAAAGATGTGCAGGTTAGGTGGATTGGCCGTGCTAAATTGCCCGTAGTGTTCAAGGATGTGTAGATTAGGTGGGTTACAAGGGGATGGGCCTGGGTCTGGGTCGGATACTCTGAGGTTCGGTGCGGACTTGTTGGGCCGAAGGACCTGTTTCCACACTGTAGGGATTCTATGATTCTATGAATAAACCTGTCAGGATTAAAATTTAAACAAAGCCTTGCAGTCAACCGTCAATTGTAATTAGTTGTTATACTCTCCATGGCAAAGCTTCTACCAACCAGAGTCCACTTGCTAAACAATCTCCTGTCCTGCAGTAGTAATATTGATTTTCTAACTAAATTTGCGTCCTTGCAATTTGCCTCGGTGAGACGAGATAAAAGGGCTTGCTTTTAGGGATACTGAAGTTCTGTACTGCAAACAAGTATATGTACAGAACGATTCTGAATAACCTGAAGTTAAAATATTTATGAGAGCAAATGCTTCCCCTCAAATCATTCCCCTCAAACTGAACTCCATCTTTTAATGCTGATGAAACATCACACCAGAATTACAATTAGTCTTGGTTTCAAGCTTTTAGAGACAACCTCTGACAGTTACACCCTGCACAAGATCAATGGCCACTTTTAAAAAAGAACATGCGGTGTCACTATCACTGTACTGTTATTGCTAAGAGTCAGTAGATTATTCGCTGCATGTGTTTCATTGCCAAAGTTGGGTGAGCACTCTTTCCCTGCGTATGTTGCTGATTTTCAAAACTTGTCACGATGCGGGGAGGGGAAAATGCTATTACTAGGAACTGAAGAAATTGTTCATCATGGGATAAATTTCATGAACAAATTAACACATTTTCGGAAGTCTGGGTCATCTATAGAGCATATTAAGAAAGAACAGTTTTTTTTTCCCTTGGAACTTTTTGTTGTAATGTCAAAGCTCTGTATCCAGCTGCCAGACACTAACATAAATGAAGAATTTAGTAGCTATCACGTCGAGTAGCTTCCTTCCTGACATGAAAGGACATTCGTATATTTTCGGAGGGAAGGCCCGATGGGAATAACTTTCAGGGGACAGCAAGTTCTGGCACGGGGTAGTTTATTTGAGCATTTACTGGTAGCTTGCAAGGAGAGGTATTCAGGACATACCACGCAGGGCAGTCTAATGCGCTCTGGCTCAATACAATACAATTTCTTATTTTATTATTTTTCTCGTACCCCTGATATATTCCTTCCCCCTTCTTGCCCTCCCCCCCATTTACTATTGAGCAACAAGGCTGGATTGTGTAACCATGATTGGGTAGTTGGCACACCACTCTATATTAGCATTTTGCTTGTTGCTGTGATCTGATTGGCCCATTTTAGGACGTAAGAAGTTTAACTTTGCATGGTTACCAGCAGCCCTTGTCTCTCGACTATGACGACTATCTCTGCTACCTTGAACAAAGCTGTAACATAGACAAAGGCTTCTGATTTTTCCCATCAAAGGGAATGCAGTGTAGTTCAATATGCATTCCAGTTCTCCTAGCTGCTGTCCTTGTTAAGAGATGAGAGAGGCCCCTTCTTTCTTGCCTGAAATTGTTTTAAACCTGCTAATGCTTTTTATATTTGTGTGTTAATCTATAATTACGATGGAATCTATACCTATGATTTTTTTGAGGAATCTTAACTAAAACCAGTTGTGGTATTATGACTGATTGATTAGAAGAACTTAAGAAAAACAACTAATTAATGTGAAATGTTCTTGTCTCAGATAACAGTTACTGCCACATGTCGAGTCTTACTTAAAAACAGCCAGCTTACTTAAAAACAGTTCTGTAATAATAACAGCTGCAGATGGCTTTAAGAGATAGCCTGACAAGAGAAATCTGGGAACGCACAGCCTGACGTTTGTAACAAGCATTAAATAGTAAAATATGATTCCACAATAACATTAAATAAGGACGAGATTATCTCTTGAAAAATCTTAGATCAGATAAATTCATTAAACTGTGAAAGTGATTGAGTTTTAACCTTATTAATAAAATAGGTGTTGCTTTATTAGGTGAAAGAGTTGGTGTAGAAATATTTAGAGTAGGGTCAGTAAATTTCATCTTAAGAAACAGCATGTGACTAGAATAAGTTACAGTACATTTGGGAGATAGAGGGACAGTGTTTATCTAATCTTCCGATGTCAGGTGGGACAGAAGCTGCTCGTAATCTACTGGCTAAAGAATTCTAACATTAGGTCTAACCATGTAACTTTATTGGATCCGATATTACAAATTTTAAAACAATTAGTAAAAATTAATCTCCTTTTGTACATCCAATAATGAGGTTAGTAAACTGTATAACAAAATTTGAAAGGTCTGTAAGTGATAGGCAAATATAACACTGGGAGAAAGAAACCACTCACAACTCGTTAACCAAACAATTCTAACAGTAGGTATAACCATGCAATTTTATATACAACTAAACTTATATTAGAACCAATATTACCAATCTTACAGCAATTAGTAGGAATTAAAATCCTTTTGTATCTCCTGTATTAGGTTAGTAGAAAATATAAATGAGTAACAGAGTTTGATAGAGATAGAAATGAATAACAGAATTCATGCAGTCCTTAAAGATAAGCAAATCTGGGAAATGTCTCAAAAAGAGTATAACTATTAACTTTGAAATGTAATTTTCTGTGGTACATTTTAAGA
The DNA here is from genome assembly GCF_021869965.1 of Rhincodon typus. NCBI lineage: Eukaryota > Metazoa > Chordata > Chondrichthyes > Orectolobiformes > Rhincodontidae > Rhincodon > Rhincodon typus. The sequence goes on along the minus strand of NC_063366.1, from coordinate 18,863,336 downwards.
TCCCAAGGACTGATGATAACGACATCTGGTAGACATCGGGAGATCGTGGGGAACCACAGGCTGCCTATAGGCATGTCCGGCATTGATCGAGTGTTTCACAGGATTAGCTGTATGGATTAAGGGGGAAGGAAAAATGGCAGTGGTGCATATAATTATTTTAATGCGAAATGTATAAAAATGTTATACCTCACTGGGGAAATTAGAGACTCGTTGACTGTTCCTTCAATCTGAGTGGTGTCTAAGAGGGCGACTGGTCCCCATGTGAAAGCCAGTTTTGGAGCGGTCTCTGGTCTCTCTGGCACGTGTGGTAGAAGAGCTTGAATAATGATCAATTGTACTGCTGAACACAGAGCTCAACACTCCTCTTTCATATCTGTCCTTAACAGCTCAGGATCGTGCGTCAGTCTTTCATGATTGCGTTAATGATAAATTTAGTCACTCAGACTGTTGCATTTCAATGGAATTATCACTCACAGAAAGCTGCAGGTGGTCAGCTGTTGACTATATAAATTTGACAGATTCCTGCAATCTAAGGGAATGCAACGATATGGGGATCAGGTGGAAGAATGCATTTGAGATCAAAGATGAGCTATTAATTTACTGAGTAGCGGAAGTGGGTGTTCTTTCATTCATAGAGTCATAGACCCATAGAGTTATACAGCTCGAAACCCTTCCTGTTCATGTACCATCCAGATGCCTTTTAAATGTTGTAATTTACCCGCCTCAACTACTTCCTCTGGAAGCTCGTTCTGTACATCCTCTGCATGAAACATTTGCCCCTTAGATCCCTTTTAAACCTTTCCCCTCTCACTTTAAACCTATCCCTCTAGTTTTGGACTCCCCTACCCTAGGAAAAAAAAGACCTCGGCTATTCACCCTATCCATGGTCCCCAAGACCTTATAGACCTCCATAAGGTCAACCCTTAGACTCCGACGCTCCAGGGAAAAATGGTCCCAGCCTATTGAGCCCGTAGCTCAAATTCAGTACTCAAAGTCAGGCAATTTAGAAACGTGGAATACTTAAGAAAAGTGGTGATGAGGTAGTCCTGAGCGCCCTCAGCAAACACCACATCTTTGTGTTGGGGGAGGACGTAATTGCTTTGGATGTAAATAAATAAATGAACGTGTCAAGGACAATCGAAAGTGTCAAGGACAAATAGACCTGTCAAGGACATTCCTAAGGATTTGTTTTTTTTTAAGTTAGTGATTTGATATGGAACATTTCAAGAATTCAATTTAAACAGGAGAAACACAACTGTGGTATAGGAGGCAACTGGTACTAAAAAAACTGCGGATGCTGTAAATCAGGATCAAAAACAGAAGTTGCTGGAGAAGCTCAGCAGGTCTGGCAACATCTGTGAAGAAAAAAATCAGAGTTAACGTTTCGGATCCAGTGATCCTTCCTGAGAACTGTTCTGAGGAAAGATCACCGGACCTGAAACGTTAGCTCTGATGTTTTCTTCACAGATGCTGTCAGACCTGTTGAGCTTTTCCATTAACTTCTGTCTTTGTTCCTGAGGCAAATGGTACGTCGGCCTTCATAACGAAAGGATTCGAGTGCTTGTGCAGGGAAGGCTTACCACAATTATACATGATTTACGTTACATCATACCTGTAATGTTATGTGCAGTTTTGGTCTCTTTATCTGAGGAAGGATATTCTTGCTGTAGAGGGAGTGCAGTGGTTTACCAGAATAATTCCTTGGATTATGGGACTGATGTGTGAGGAGAAATTGAATCGGTTAGGATTACATTCGATGGAGTTTAGAAGAATGTGAGGCGATGTCATGAAAAGCTATAACATTCTAACGGGGCTAGACAGGATCGAGGCAGTAAGGGCATTCCCGATAGCAGTGAGCCCAGAATCAGGGGTCACAGACGGAGGATACATCGTATACCATTTTAGACTTAGATGAGGTGGAATTCTCTGCCGCAGAAAGCACGGTCGAGGCAAAACATTGCATGATTTCAAGAAGGAGTTGAATATAGCACTTGGGGCTAAAGCGATCATAAGTTCTGGGGAAAAGCGGGAACAGGCTTGTGTGTTGAATAATGAGCCATTATTATAATGAATAGCAGATTTGAAGAGACAAATGACCTACTCTTGCTCCTATATTCTGTGATTCAACGTGATTTCCTGATGTATATTATAGAAACATGATGGAAAACTCTGCCCATAGTATGGGTTCATGACAGCACGGGAAAAAAAGGATCGAAAAGGAGTTTTAGCTCTAAATTAGAACACTTTGTAAAGACGATTAAATGTTTACAGGATTTTCCGCAGCACGTGTGTTGAATTCAGCTCATCACACGGAAGATAAATCTGCTGTTTCAGGTCGGGACCTGAAGAATGGTCCCGACCCGAAACGTCAGCTTTCATGCTCCTCTGATGCTGCCTGGCCTGTTGTGTTCCTCCAGCTCCACACTGTGTTATCTCTGACTCCAGCATCGGCAGTTCTTACTATATCTGCGATAAATCTGCAATGCCTTAAATGGATGAGAATATCTGGCAGGTACAGAACAAGTGTGCACCCGCCGCATTATTTTTCCGTCGGGCGGACTGGGTTCAAAATGCATCTAAAATGTTTCCCCGCAGAGCCTAACATTGTTCACCATTGACATCAGTAACCATTCGCATGGTCTGGGCTTTTTAGAAGCGTAACGCAACATAATAACAACAAAAGCTCGTCTGATTGTCAAATCGTTTCAACATGCAGTGTTGCTGTACATTAGGACGAATATTCGAATACCAGGGGTTACAAAATCATAAATGTTTTGCAAAATTGAACCAGAAGGATTAGCAAAACACATGTATCACGCGATTACTGGAGACCAGGGAGGAGATGAGCTTTTGCTAGACTATTAATGCTCCTGTGCACCACAGTTTCGCACTCAGAAACTTTTCAAACTTGGCCCGCGGGATCGGCGTGTTCACATTCGGGCCCCCGAGGTCTCGGTGACCTGTTCACACCCAGTAAATTGATTGATGCGTATTCTACGTGACCTAAGTTTCTGTTCACTTGATCCTTCCTTCTCCCTTGCTCTATGTTCAATTGAGCATGATGCAGAGACTCCATTTCAGCGATGTGGCTACTTGGAAGATCCTAAGAGGAGTAACTCGATCAAGTTATACATTCCCACATTGGCTTTGAGCTCTACACTGTCTTCCACGACACCGTAAGGAAATCGGCACATTTTCCTGTATTAATTCATACAGGCCCTCTGATTGGTTGCAAAATCATAAATTGCCAAACCTTCCCTGCATGCCCACAAGATTTTTAACTCAGTCGCTATTTAGCTAATTCTGATACTGCGTCGGCAACTGTAGGGAATCTTAAACTTCTGTGAGGTTTCCGTCAAAAAGGAAATGAGCAAATTCCCAAACAAGTTATTTGATTGGGATAAGACAGCAATATCAGGCTAAATATATGCTTTTATGTGAGGAGATGGAAGGAACATTTTCTCCTATAAAAGCCTTTGGAACATTCAAAACCCATGTTAAGATAAATCTGAGCAAAGTCAAATTTGTTCACTCTGTCCCAAGGTCATGTCAGGAAGTGCAATGATTTTGTTTGTGTTTAACCCCTGGGACCTTGCAATTTTAACACAGCAACATATCGTTCAATATTTAAAACATCTAATGGTTCTTACTTCTGCCGTCACTTGTATATCACTGGAATCTGTGGGAATAAATAATGACACAAATACGAAATATTGGGGGAAAAATCAGTTCGCCACATAGTAGAAATGGAATACAATGCGTTAGATAAGAATAAATATGAAACCTCGTTTCGGCTCCCATTTAAACGACCAGCAAAATAAAATGCTCTTTGTTCCTTTCAGATTCTACTGAACAAGAAATAGCAGATGGCATCAATACATAAACTTTGAATCTTCCACTGACAATGATAGCACATTCATTTTGTTACCAAAATTAAGCATCAAGGTGTTGTAACTCAATGGTACCTACTGTTCTGTACCTCAGTAACACTATTATCATTTGAAAACGTGAACAAAATACTTTCCTTAATTATCCAAAAATTAAATGTTTTACTTCTTTATTTGCCGTACGTAACTGGTTATAGTTGAACACTCAGGTGTAGAGTACAGGGTCGAGGCTTGTCAAGGGGAGATCGTGACATTGTTGTAATACTTCTGGGCCGATAAACTTAAATTCCAGGCTAATACTCTGAAAACCTGGATTATTTAAGGTGTCCAATGTTTGCGACAACAGATAACATATCAAAATGGCTGCCCCTCTCAAATAGTTAGACGTTTTTCGGACCTTCATATGACTGTTCCCATTGAACATGTGTTCATTTTGGGCACGTTACCAATAAATGTTGGCAATGGGCAGGGAGACAATCCCTATATCGATAACGTACCTGGAATAGGGCACTGCATGATGAGAAATCCTTAAATGTAACGAAAATACAAACCTGGTTTTCCCCGCAACACTCACATTGTCAGGAATATAATGAACAGGGTTATCAATGCCCGAAGGCCCAGCAAAATCGGCGTGATGCCCGTTTTCGCTTCCTTTATAACACCTGTAATTAACAGTGGTACCACAAAGATTGTAATTCACGTTGAAGTAGGTCAAATAAATGACGCGGTTTCTGCACTAAAATAAATATTCACAACTCTGTGAGACCAAATGAGTTGTTTCGTTTTTCTGCCAGAACTGTATTCTATTACCAAATCCGTGTCTCTCCATTGCTTTTCCCAGACGCTGATCTGAACCACTAACATGACCAATAAGAAAACTGAAGGAGGCGTTCTGGGCCGGAAGCAAAGAGGCAGCCTTGACGATCCTCGCAGAAAATGAAGGTGCTCCAAAAATCTGGGTTAACTCGTAAGAAGGCGAGACTTTACAGATGTTGAATTTCAAAGTGGGGTGGGGATCAGGTTGGAATTGGAAACAGAGGTAATGTTTAAAGAAGACTGAAAATGCTCAGCAAAACAGTCAGCCAATCCACTTTTGGTCACAGTACTGCAGAAGCGAACACACAAATATAGTGTTCTCCTTCCGTGCAAGCAGCTTTTAGGTTAGCGCAGGCACAGGTAATACGAGAAGGCAGAAGTGCATGGTTGTAGAATGCTCCTTCAAAGCTCACACCTTCGAGAAGGTGCTATTTCTTGTAGAGGTGTACTCGACCCCAGCTGATGTCTTCTGTACTCAACAGGGCCCTCTCAACTTTGAGAAATAGTATTCTGCGGGATATTGAAATGTCAGATCATTAATACTCTCCGTCTAATTTCCACTTCCTTTGACCTCAATGGAAAGCACAGTGAGGTTTAGGTGAAATAGAACTTGGTCTTCTATGGTTTACTTGACAGCGCCCACAAACGTTGAGAGCATCATAATCTATGTTTAGAAGTCATAATGCGCCCTGTTGGACAACAGAAATATCGACTATACAGTCGTGTAGATTGTAGAAAGTTATTCTAAGACTGTACAACGTAGAATTAATTATTGTGCTTTTGGGCGAAGTTACCAGAGGTTTTTTTTTTATTATTACTATTTACAGAGCATGCGAGTGTACCGCAATTTACCAGTGTTTTGCTAATAACTGAAGGATGGTAGTTCAAAACCATCCAGGGATGACATCTTTTTGGGATACACGGAATGTCATTGCACATACCCTTATATTCATGTTCAAAACCTTTCAGGATGCAGGAGAGATGCCAGGCGTTAGGAAAACAGCTAATGTAACATTATTCAAGAAGGGTGATACCGATGAGACAGGAACCAGTAGACCAGAGTGTCTAAAATTATAGGAGATTGTAGAAGCGTAGGTGGTAGTCTTTCAGGAATCACTGAAGTCAAGGAGGGTCCCAGAGGAGTGGAAAACTGGCTAACACCCCTGTTTAAAAGGGGAGGGAGACAGAAGATAGGAAACTGTAGGCCAATCAGTCTGACCTCAGTCATGTGTAAAACTTTAGAATCTATTATTAAGGATAAGATTGTGTAGTCCTTGGAAGTGCATGGTAAAATAAGGCTGAGCCACCAAATCTTCGTCAAGAGGATGGCATACCTGACAAATCCGTTACAATTCTTTGAGGAGATAAAGAGTAAGCTAGACAGAGGAGAACCAGCGGACGTGACCTATTTGGATTTCTAGAAAACCTGTGATAAGTTGCCATGCAGGAGGCTGCTGAATAAGATAAGAACTCATGGTATAAGGTCAAGGTATTGCCATGGATAGAGAACTGGTTGACTGGCAGAAGGCAGAGAGTGGGGATAAAGGGATCATTCTGAGGTCAGCAACTGGTGACTAGTGGACTTCCACTGGGGTCAGTATTGGGACATTAACTATTCATGGTATACATGAACGATCTGATGGAATGAACTGAGGGCATTTTTGCTAAGTTTGCAGATGACATAAAGATTCGTAGAGGGACAGGTAGTTTTGAGGAAGAGGAGAGGTTGCAGAAGGACTTGGACAGGCTAGGACAGTGAGCAAAGAAATGGCAGAAAGAATACAAGGTGGGAAAGTCAGAGATTATGGGCTTTGATAGGAAGAAAAGAGGTGCAGACTCTTTTCTGAACGGGGAAAAACTTCGATAATTTGAAACACAAAGCGACTTGGGAATTGCAATTCAAGAGTCTCTTAAGATTATCATGCAGGTTCAGTTGACAATTAGGAAGCAAATACAATGTTAGCATTCGTTTCAAGAAGGCTAAAATTCAAGAGCAGGGACGCACTGCTGAGGCTGTACGAGGCTCTGGTCAGACTACATTTGGAATATTCTGAGCAGTTTTGGACTCTGCATCTAAGGAAGGATGTGCTGACATTGGAGTAGGTCCAGAGGAGATTTCCAAGAATAGTCCCGGGTATGAAGTGGTTGTCATATGAGGAGTGTTTGAGGTCTCTGGGTCTCTACTCGTTGAAGTTTAGAACGATGAGGGAGTCTCATTGAATCTTACAAAATGCTATGTAGCCTGAAAAGAGTGGACGTGAAGAGGATGATTTGGCTCAGAGGAGAGACTAGGTCCTGAGGGCACAGCCTCAGAGTGAAAGGTTGACCCTTTAGAACTGAGATGAGGAGGAATTTCTTCAGCGAGAGAGAGGTTAATCTATGGAACTGATTACAGCAGTGGAGTGTGGAGGCCAAGTCTTTGACTACATTTAAGACAGAGATTGATAAGTTCTTCATTGGGAAGGGTTATGGGAAGAAGACAGGAGAACGGGGTTGAGAAACATATCCATCATGATGGAATGGCGGAGCAGATTCCATTGGCTGAATGATCTAATTCTGCTCCGTGGTCTTATGGTCTTATATCCTTCCTAATGTAGTGCCCAAGGTATGCTTACTCCAAGTGGGGTGTAACTAGAGGTTTGTACATCTGCAACGTAACTGCTCCATCCTTGTACTCCAATCATCAATGTATAAAGACCAGCATTCCATTAGCTTTCTTGATTATTTTGTGCAACTATTCGTGTCATTTTAAGGATTTATGCACCAGAGCCCCACGTGTCTCTGGACATCTACTGAATTGATGGAGCAACTGAAGATTGTTGGGCCTACAACAGGACACAGAGGAATATCTGTAGCGATGCCTTGAGCTGAGATGACTGACTGCAACAGCAAGAATATTTTTCCTTTGCCAGGAATGACTCCAAACAGCGAACAGATCCACGCCCCATTCCCTTACCCCGGCCATCCCCATTGACTCGAGTTTTGCACTGAGTCCTTGATACAATGCCAGGTCAAAAGCTGCTTTGATATCATGGGCATACAGACTTAGTCTTCTTCAGGAAGGCTTTTGACAATGTCTCGCAAATTTAGACTCATCAATAAGTTAACAGCCATTGAATAAACAGAGCTTTGGTAAATTGGAGGCAGCCATTTGCTTAGTGACAAGAGGGAGAGGCAGCTGGTCAAAATCTGGTTTCGTGACAGGAAACCTATGCCGGCTGGTTTGATTCTTTGCTATTGTTATTTAAATTATTGATATCAACAGGACCATAGCAGGTTTAACCAGTAAGTTCACAGATGATATGAAAATTGGTAGTGTGTAAATAGAGACGGGAAACGTTGAGACGGCTGCATGAAATAGACAGGAGGGTCAGCAGGGCTGAACAGTGGCCAAAAGGATCTAATCAAGTGTGAGGTGATTCGTTTTGTGAGGGCTAGCAAGGCAAGGGAATAGAATATGAATGTGAGGACCCTAAGAAGTACAAAACGTCAATGTACCTTGATGTGCATGTCCACATATCGTGACAGCATTATGACAGGTTGATAGGGTGGTAAGAAGGCATACAGGATAATTGTCTCTTTTTGTCGAGGCCTTGGATACAAGAGTCAGGAAATAATAATAAAATTGAGTTAGAGATTAATTAGTCTGTCACTGAAATACTGGATGCAAAATCTGGTGGCCGCTCTATCAGAACGGTCTGATTACACTAGAGACGATATAAAGATAGTTCATCAGGATGTTCACTGGACTGGAGGATTAGAGCTGTGAAGTGGCTCCAGGTGGGCTTGTGTTGTTTGCCTTGGAATAGAGAGGGCTGGAACGGACCTGAATCAGATTTCCAAACGTATGAGGGATATAATAATACAAGAGGGGAAGGAGTTTTTGCTCTTGTTATAAGGGTCAAATGTATGTTGATGTTTAATGTGAAAGGTGGAGTAAGCAGAATCACCATTCTGTATTTCCCACATCATAGATATACAATTAGTTAGTCTGACTTATAAATGGAAGGAATGTATAATTAGAAACTGGGTGTGTAATGTTTAATTTCAGTTCTTTACTTTTCTAACCGCAGCAAGAAACTGGAGGAGAGTGGTTGATAACCAGTAGCCATAAATTTAAGGTATCTAAGAGATGCTGTCAGAAAGGATGGTACAGGCGGGTTAAGAATCCAACCAGCAAAAAATAGCACAGAAAATCGGAGAGGGTTGAAAGTGGAGGGCTATGCAGATAAGTAGAGCTAATAAATGGTGACAGTTAATGAGGGAGAGAGCAAACAGAACTGAACTCACAAGCGAAATGTTTTAGGGAAATAAGAAAAAATGCATCCTCCGAGCAAAAATAGGTTCTACAGCGGTAGCCTATGTTAACATCGAGTTCATCCAGCAATTCATTGGAATGGACCAGAATCAGAAACGGGAATGTCAAAGGTCAAACCCTGTCGACAGGCGTTTCATTAATTCAGATTGAGAAGAGATAAATTTGGAAGAAAATCAAGGGAAAGGAATCTCTGGAAGTGTGCGAAGATGAAAAGTTGATTCCACCTCCTACGTTCATCACTATTAAAGCCTGTGCAATTGAAATATTTCTTAACTCACTTTTTATTCGCTTTTACTTAATGACTTGGACTTCAGCAGGTTTTCCATGCCTTCAGGTATAATGTTAACCTTACCCTTTAGAAGTACTGAGACAACAAGGTGCAGAACTGGATGAACACAGCAGGCCGAGCAGCATCATAGGAGCAGAAAGGCTGACGTTTCGGGCCTAGACACTTCATCAGATAAGCACCTTGTTGTCTCGGATTCTCCAGCATCTGCAGTTCCTACTACCTCTTTAGAAGTACTGACTGACTTCCATACACTTCACCTTATTGAATATATTTTTTCCTTAATAACGCATATTCTAATGTATTTTTTGAATTTCTACTTACATGGAACTTCCACATTGTTGCTTTGTCCATTTTCAACCTTGACACACTTGTTGCCTATAAAGGTACAGAATTTACAACACATTCTCCCTTTGCTAAATGCTGCCTGGTTTCGTTCTGTGGTTATAAAGGGAGAGAACAGAAATATAACATCACATGTTGACCTTTTAACTAACGTTCCTTCAATTTTATAAATCAGAATAACTGAACTTATATCTATGATGTGGAAAATGGGAAACGATGGTCCTGCTGTCGCAATTTTCCACCTTAATTATAAACATTACTCCGTTGTTGGTCTATAAGATATAAGGGGCGATATTTAACGCCTGAATGATAATTATCATTGCAGATTTTCTGTATTCCAGCTGCCACAATCATGATATGGATGTCCGTGCATTTTCCACCATATGAACATGAAAATTGAGAAGGGCCTCCCGAGCCTGCTCCGGCATTTGATAAAACCAAATTTCATCTGATGTGGCCTCAATTCCACTTCCCTGTTCTGCAATCATACTTTAGGAATTCTACATTCATGCGTAATCTGTCTGAATCAACTTGAAAAATATACGATGACCTTCCCTCCACTTTTCATTGGGGAAGAGAACTCCAATGCCAGCAGTTCTCTGGGAGAAAAGGAGTCTCCTCATCTCAATTTTTAATATGAGACGCCTTATTTTAAAAAAGAATCCCTTAATTTTAAAGAGGGAAGCGCCCTTTCAGCATCCACACTGTCAAATCCTCTCAGAATCTTATATAGTACAATAAGATCAATTCTCATGGCTCTCAAATTCAATGAAGAGAGACACAGCGTGCTCAGCCTTTTCTCAAAGAACCAGTCCCTCCACCAGAGGAATCAGATAAGTCAAACTTTTCCGAATGAGTTCTAATGTTAATTTTTAACGTGATTATGATCTCTGTCAATTAATCTACTATGTGACACAATTTAACTCACTGAAGGGTTGTTAGTGTGTTTTTTCCTAAAATCAGTGACATTCTATATTAAAAAAAACTTTACAATCACCCCTCAAAATGTTGCCAAACAAAATAATATTAACAAATTATTTTGCTTCCGAATTGGTCATATTCTCGGACTTTTCTAACAATTTACTGGCACTGCCCAGTCAGATCACTATCACGAAATGATGCAATATCAATGTATGCATTCGGCTCATTATGCCTGTGTAAGCTCTTTTAAAGTACTTACCCAACGTGCGCCACTCAATGCTTCCCTCTCCACCATTCACCACATCCACCCGCTTACTGATCACTTCTGAGTTCTGTTAATGCATTTATACCATTTCTTTTTGAAAGATGTCATTTTAACTTCCACCAGTCTTTCATTGATTGAAATCATTTTACCATGGTAAAATGAAACCTCCATTTTCCCTTTCCTGGGTTTTCAGAAAGTAAAATATTTACATCATTGAATATTCCTTGTTGCTTCTCTGTGGTAAAAATAGCAATCCCAGCCTCTCTAAGCACTCCAAAGTCTTCAAGTCTTCAAGTCTTTCCTTCGAGGACAGTACCATCTCCCTGGGAACAATAAGAGATGGACAATAAACTCTGACGCTGTCAGTGGAACACATATCCTATGCACGAATGTAAAGAGATGTTTTCTGGGATAAACATGTAGTTATAGGTCCCACTTGACACTTAGCACAACACCTGTGATCCAGACACCAGACTACATTTAAACGATATCATCAACTGCCCTTTTGTCTATAAGCGTTTAGTTCAGAGTTATTAATTGGTCAACCTTACCTGTAGTACACCCTAAACTATGAAATGGTTCACATCTATTCAGTACAGAACTGTTCAGTTTTAACATTGAAACATTACTTGGCTTACCATATTTTGTTATACAATTGATTTTTTCAATGATTCATGGGACTTTGTCATCTTTAGATAGACCAGCATTCATTACCATCTCTATTTTCCCTTGAACTGGATGGTTTGGCTATTTCCGAAAGCCCCAATAACAATCATGGATCTGGAGTAACATGAGGCCTGACCACATAAGGACTACATAAGATTTCCTTCTAAAGTACAATAGTGAACAAATTGGATTTTTACAACAGTTGTCACTAGTTACATGGTTTCCATGAGAATACGATTTAATTGCAGATCTTTGTTGAATTCAAATTTCACTATCTGCCATGATGGGGTTTGAATCCAGGTCTCAAACATTAGAACCCCGGCTTATGGATTACCTTTTTATCAATATTCATCTTATTTTCACCCAGTTTCGCGCATTCTTACTCACACAGTAGAGTAGTAGATTGAAATTTAAGATATTCCTTTCTGTCCGTCGTTTATCCTTCAGACAATTAAACTGCCACAATTTAGGAATGGCATCAACACTTTATGAGATATAGTTTGCTTTGCCATATCAAGTCCACGTCTTTGTATTATGTTCTGTAGGACAGGTCTTCATCTTGCACTATTGAACGAATTGCTGATTTTCCATAGGTATGTGGTGATTGGGAGATGTGTTTCCCGTTTATGACACAAATAATAACGCTTTCTACCGAATAAGTTCTTAATCGGTGGGAGATGGAGGTTTTAATTTATTTTCCAAAACAACCAACAAGTCTTGGAAAACATCTCAGAAATGAACCACACCTTTGATAATGGATTCTGGAATTGCCTGTCATGCATTCACTCCAGTCAGAATACGGTTACTGTCTGAAGTAGCTTCCACCTTTCCAAACATTGAACTATCGGCTGCAATGCAGGAAGCTTGGGGTGGTTATTTCCCGTTGACATCAATATTCAAAGATTTTATACTGCTGCTAAAAAAATCGACATCAGGTGACCTTTGCAAACTTCATCACAGAATACCAATCAATGCCTTTGTTATTTGCACTGGCTCTTCAATTGGCCTTTTCACTTCTCCTTTAAAAGAGCAGATGAGAAAAGACAAATCATGTACTGTAACTGCTAATCCCTAATGTCACTCAAATTAATCTCTCAGCTCTCGCTACTCATACACAGTGATATGTAACTATAACATTGTATTTTTCTAGATGGCTGATTCTTAGCAAGTCACATTATCAAAAGATCCTACAGGCATCTCAAGTCAAACATATGGCAAGATGATTCAATGTTTGACACGATGCCTATTTGATGGAGTAAGTTGTGACATATTTCTTTTGCTACAATCATGCAATTCGATTAGTTTTATCATAGAGGATATATCTTCAGTCTCAGAAGGTGCAATAAAATATCTCCGCTCATCCACAGGATGGAAATATTTTCTTAAGGCATGCCATACCAATGAGGATAGAACTGATAGATCCAATTATCCAAAAAGGATACTTGAATATAGACTCTGCTGTTTGAACTCAATCTCTAATGTACAATCCAAATAAAATAAACAGCATTGTAATTCCTAAGATTTAATAATCTTTGAATAATAAAATTGCGGGCTGCTGTTGATTGAAGGTTTCATATGGTCATTCACAGAGGTTGACATTGAAACAAGGGCTGGTTTATTGGTGAATCCGGTTCTACTGCACAAGCCATACATTTTAATGTCAACTGAGAGAAAATCAGGGAGCGCCCTTCGTATGTCATTCATATGTCCTAGCGACTGGGTCCAAGAGCTCAAAAGTGGCGTGAGACAAGTTCAACTCAGACCTCTGCAAAAGATTTAGGAGTGGAAAGTGTTCCTTCTATGTTCATGATTCCCAATTTCCAAATAAATGTTATCAAACCTACAGATTTCAAACAGCAATTTATTGTTACAGAGATAGTAGGAACTGCCGATGCTGGAGAATCTGAGATAACACAGTGTAGAGGTGGATGAACACAGCAGGCCAAGCAGCATCAGAGGAGCAGGAAAGCTGACGTCAACTTATGAACAACTTATGGCATGGTACGGAATGTCAACTTTTCATGATAATGATCCCTATCCTACAAGATTATATTGAAGAGAATTTGTTTGGTTCTCAGAGAGTCATTGGTCTTTGGGACACCTCCCCAGGGCGCAATAGGGATAGGGTAACTGCTTATTTTTTAATTTGGAGCTACATTCTTCACTCAGAGTGGAGTCACGGGGTATCAGACATAGGCAGTAAACAGCAGTTGAGGTCACAATTACCTGAGTTTGACCTTATTAAATGGCTGAACAGGAACAAGGGGCCGAATGGCCGAACTCCGCTGTAAATCTATATGTTCAATTTAGTCTTCAAATGAAATATTATCTCGTTGACTCTAACATGTATTTTTAACATTAAGTTTGAAGTTTAGCAGAAATTAACAAATCATATTAACATCAACATAAGTGACTGCAGTAAAGGTCAAATTGTTAACAGTTTCAGATGAAGGTTCAAGAACTATTCATTGCTTTGTACAATAGAAACTCCGAAGAATAGGTTATCTTACCCGTGCAGATTGCAAAGAAAATCAACTGCATAACTGCAATTCATTGGATGATTTGCAACATCCTTGTCATGGTGATAAAGATGCTTGGCATTTACATTGCAGTCCGCAAATGAACAGTCTTAATTTGTGGTGGGTGTGAATGGAACAATTTGTGGTCTCTAATGTTCAGTGTAAAAAGCTCCTGTTATTGTACATTGCAGAGTAGAACGTTTTGACTACAGAATCTTGAAGATAAAATCACTCTTTGAAGTCATTCCGAAAGATCACTCCTTGCTGCTCATTTGTAAAAGCCACAAGTAGAAGGACGATTACAATGCAAAAGACGCTCTCACCCATATGTGACCAAGCAAGTTGTGCACGTTAGGTGTGCGTTAACATTGAGTATCAGCACAATTAAGCACAATTTAGTGGAAACTAATAGAAAATCACATTCTGATGAGTGTCAGGACGGTTGTCTCAGTGAAGCAACAAATAAAAACGATTCGCTTAGAATTACCTTCTACAACCACATGGCTGGTGGAAAAAAATCCTTAAATAGAAGACACCGAATGACCTCCCATAGCATTCCAAAACATAGAGGGTCAATCAGTGAGGCTTTGCTTAAGTTATTAATTTTACACCACTGTGACCGAATTGGCAAAGACCACATTTTCTTTTGTTTTCTTGCTGAAGCTGACATGCATGGCATATTTTAAACAGAAGCTCACACGCCTGTACAATCCCCAAAACAAGGAATTATCCCTGAATCAAATACAATCCCGGTTTTTCACTGATGGTATCTGAATGCAGACAAAACACTTTTGCCTTCTTATTTTTGAAATATTTCATTACTTCCTACAGCCATGGTCCCATTAGTTTGGTCCTTGCTTTTTGTTGGAACCATACAAGTTAACCATAACTTATGAAAAACAGTTTTTAAGTTGATCCACAATGCCCTTATGGAGGGAATTCCAGGATTTTGACCCACCAGCACTGAAGGAATGGAGATAAATTTCCGAATCAGGATAGTCAGTACTTGGAGAGGACAGCAATTGGTGGTGCTCCCATGTATCTGCTGCCCTTGTCCTTCCAGATGGAAGTGGTCGTGGGATGGCAAGGAGCTATCTAAGGATCTTTGGTAAATTTCCGCATTTCATCTGTGCATTTTACACACTGCTGCTCCTGACCATGCGTGGTGGAGGGAGTGAATGATTGTGGCTGTGGTGCAATTTAAGTGGGCTGCTTTGTCCCTGACGGTGTCAATATTATTGAGCATTGTTGTAGCAACACCCATCTAGGCACATGGCAATTTATGTGGCAAGCCCGGTCTGGTCAATGGTGACCTGAAGGATGTTGATAATAAGGTATTCAGTGATGGTAATACAATTGAATGTCAAGGATTGGTGATTGGCTTGTCACATATTGGAGATTGTCTTTGCCCACGATTTGTGTGGCACGAATGCTACTTAGCAGAGAATCTTCTGAAAGTTATTTTTTTTTTCAATTAATATGTGCTTTATCATTCTTTCATATGCACTTCTCTTACCAGATCGACATTTGTTGCCTATCCATAATTGCCCATAGGAATGTGGCAACAACTTTCGTTTGTTCATTTCCTCTCATGCAGGGATGACGCTCGGAAGTTTTGTGAGTAACTTCCCACAAGTTACCTTTAATTTGGCTACTTATTAATAAATGTCACAGATAATCGAGCACTGAAACGATTATTTGAACTTTATTGCATATAGCAACCAAAATAAGACCCCTCAAGTAAGCCAGCTAACCCTCACAACTTAGCTTCGCTGTTACCCAATCAATGCTAGAACTTGGCCACGTTTCCATCAGCAGTGTCTGTCTCTGAATGTGTCTAGGGTTAGATCCTTGAATTGTGTTATTCTTCAAAGTTCTGCAACTGAATTGTTTTGGCGTTGGATTCTTATACAATTTGCTCTCTTTCAAGTTTGTGCTGTGACATTATTGATACCCTTCAGATTCTTTAATCCCCAACATTGACTACATTTCCGGAGACCTCAAGTCTGCAGCGTAACTTCTGACCAGATGTATCGCCTCTGTTCTTTGTGACATTTGAGATGAGCTCTCCGTTCAAAACACAGCTTTTCCTGCAATTAACAACTTTAGTTCAGGACATTCCTTCTGCAAGCAGTCTTAATTGCCCACTTGTCACGAAGCAGCAGGTTATCAAGCAATATTATCTCTCCCAGCCCAGGAAACAGCTTGCATACGTTATTTCTTCCCAGGGATTGTTAAATCGCACATTGCTTTAAATTCCTTTATGACAGCTTCTTCTTGTCCCTTTCATCTCGGGAAACAATTCATTCCAGAAAGAGTTATTGCTCATTCTTCAATCCATGAAGTTATTAAAGTTGTGAAGTTTACATTGTCACAGAAGGGATCTCTTGGATTTCTCACAGCAACAATGAAGAAAATTCTATTTTGTTATCTTTTATTCTTGAAACTTTCATGAATGTGTCAAAGCCAGCATTTAATACTCATCTCTAGTTGCACTTGTGGAAGGGATGGATGAGTCAAACACATTTTGTGTCTGGAATCACATGTGGATCAAACTGGGTAAAGAAGGCAAAAAAAAAAGTCTTCCAGATGATTGTTAACGAAATTGAATCATTTCATTACAGTCATCATCACTGAGATTATCTCTTGATTCAAGATTTTGCAAATGTAGTTTCAATTCAACCAGCTTCAATGATGCAATACATGCCTCTGGCTCCAGAGCATAAAGCTAAGCCTTTGGGCTACTCATCCCGTGACATGACCACGACACTAATAATGCCACATAGGAAGCGAACTCCAGGATTCTAACAGGGCGATAGTGAGGGAACAGTGATATGAAAGTCATAATGTTGTCTGACTTAGAGAAAAAATTGCAGGTGGCGATATTTCCATTCATTTGCTGTTTACGCCCTTTTGCATGTAGAAGTGGTAGTGCATTGAAGGCAGACTGCTCAGATGCAGCAATTCTCACTTAACTGGGATGACTGCAACAAAAGTTGTATCCCCACTGTTCAAAGAATCTCATTCAAACTACCAGGAATGACAAATTGCATGACTAGCTGCTATTCTGCCCAACAGCAATTCACACCAGGTTTCGTCAGTAATAGAAAATAACTCTTTTCTTTATTCTAACAAGTAAAGTAGCATAAATAACTAACAAACAGCAGGGAGAGGAATTATTATCTAAGCCTATAGGACATAAACTATACACCTTTAAACCTCAAGATACACGCACATTCAGTGGATAAGACAAAAGACGGAAAGTATTAGGTCAGGTATTATTGTTGTAGCCTTGATATTTATACGACTCATGTAACTTAATTTCGGTGCAATAGTCATACACAGGACGTTGAAATAAACATAAAAAAAAGAAAGTAGAAGCCGGACTAGATCATTCAGCCCTTCAAACTTTCTCCACTGTGCAGTATAATCATGGCTGATCATACAACTCAGTACACTTGTCCTTCTTTCTCCCCATGCCCTTTGATCTCCTTACCCCAAGAACTGTATCTAACTCCTTCCTCAATGCATTCAAAGACATGGCCTCAATTGCTTTCTGTGGCAGAGAATTCCATAGGCTCACCACTCTCTTTGTGAAGACAT
This sequence comes from Rhincodon typus, assembly GCF_021869965.1. Lineage (NCBI taxonomy): Eukaryota > Metazoa > Chordata > Chondrichthyes > Orectolobiformes > Rhincodontidae > Rhincodon > Rhincodon typus. The sequence continues at coordinate 18,845,710 of NC_063366.1, read as the reverse complement.
TTCTTCTCATGTAGGTCCTGAATAGCATAGCCCGTATCCCGAGACAGTGGCCTCTGTTGCTGGATGCCGCAGTCTTCAGAGACATGTTTCCCATTTTTACCCTATCAGTAAGATAGAATTTTCAAAGGTTTCTAAAAAATCCTTCTCAGTTTTCTAAACTAAGTGAATATAGTCATACCTGATCTGGTGTCTCTTCATCCGTCAGTCCTGCCATCCTAAGAATCAGTCAGTGAACCTTCTTTGCATTCTATCCATTGCCAGAACTTCATACCTCAGACAAGGAGATCAGAACTGCATAAAATGTAGAAGGCCTCAAGGTGTGGTCTCATAAATGCCTTCTACAACCGCAGCCACGCATCCCTGCTTATGTATTCGATTCTTCTTGATATGAAGGCCAGCATATCATTTGCCTTCAATAGCACCTGCTGCACCTGCATGCTTACTTTCAATGATTGATGTACCAGGACACCTAGGTCTCGTTGCATCTCCCCCTTTCCCACTTTATCGCCATTCAGATAATAACTTGCCTTCCTATGTTTTCTACAAAAAGTGAATGACCTCATATTGTCGACATTATACCTCACCTGCTATGCATTTGCCCACTCAGAGAACGTGTCCAAATTAGTATGAAGCATCTTTTCATTCTCCTCGCAATTCATTATCCTGCGCAGCTTTCTGTCTGCAAATGTGGAGCCATTACGTTTAGTTCATTCATTTATATAATTAATATATATTGTGCATAGTTGCTGTCAAAGCACTGGCCCCTGCAGTAGCACACGAGTCACAGCTTGCCACTGGGAGAAAAAAGGCATGTTTACTCCTATTCCTACTCTTATTCCTGACTTGCCAACCAGTTTGATATCCATGTTAGTACGTTACTTCCCAACCTAGTTTCATTTATTTTACATGTTAATCCCTTCTGTAGGACGTTATCACAAGCCTTCAGAAAGTCAAAGTAAACAACATCCACTAGCTCCCCGTTATCAATATTACAAGTTTCATGGTTGAAAAATTCCAGTAAATTTCTCAAGTATAATGTCAATCCGTGCTGACTCTGCCAAATCCTATCACTGTTTTCCATTTTCTCTATTGAGACCGTAAGACCATAAGACATAGGAGCAGAAATTAGACCATTCAGCCTATCAAGTCGTTCCGCCATTCAATCATGGCTGATAAGTTTCTCAACCCCATTCTCCCGCTTTCTCCCCCTAACCCTCGATCCAAGACCATCTCAGTCTTAAGTATACACAATGACCTGGCCTCCACAGCATTCTGTGGCAGTGAATTCCATAGATTCACCATTCTCTGGCTGAAGAAGTTTCTCCTTACCTCCGTTCTAAAACGTCTTCCTTTTACTCTAAGGCTGTGCCCTCGGGTGCTAGTCTCTCCTACCAATCTTCCCAACATCCACTCTGTCCAGGCTATTCAGTATTCTGTAAGTTTCAGTTACGTCCTCCTCATCCTTCTAAATACCATCGAATATAGACCCGGTGTCCTCCAACGTTCGTCATTTGTTAAGCTTTTCATTCCTGGGACCATTCTCATGAACCCTTTCTGAACCCGCTCCAGGGTCAGTACATCTTTCCTAAAATATAGAACTCAAAACTGCGAACAATACTCCAAATGTGGCCTGACCAGAGCCTCATTGAACCTCAGAGGTATATCCCCATTTTTGATATTCAAATACTCTCAAAATAAATGCCAAAGTTGTATTTGCCTTCCTAACTACTGCAAATTTACCTTGAGAGAATCCTGGACTAGAACTCACAAGTCTCTTTGAACTTCAGACTTCTGAATTTTCTCCCGATTTAGAAAATAGTCCTTGTTTCTATTCTTCTCACCAAAGTGCATGGCCTCGCACTTTCCCACGTTATACTCCATCTGCTACTTCTTTGCCCACTCTCCTAATCTGTCCAAATCCTTCTGCAGCCTCCCCGCATCCTAAATACTACCTGTCCCTCTACTTATCCTTGTATTGTCTGCAAACTTAGCCAGAATGCCCTCAGTTCCTTCATCTAGATCATTAATGTATAAAGTGAAAAATTGTGGGTCCCAACACTGACTCTTGTGAAACACCACTTGTCACCAGCTGCCATCCTGAGAAAGACCCTTTTAAACCCACTCTCTGCTTTCTGCCAGAGAACCTAGCTTCTATTCATACTAGCACCTTGCCTCTAACACCATGAGACCTTATCTCACTTTCTCTGTCGTATTTTCCCTACTACTGATGTCAGGCTAACCAGTCTATAATTCATTATTTTCCCTCCTGATTAAAAAGAATATAGTTGGGTTAGATAAACGCACCTCTAATCTATACGAAATGTCAGAGAGAGTCTATAGGATATTGAAAGAAGAGCGCCAGTGTATCCATTACTTCAAAAACCACTTCATTAACTACTGGGATGTAGGTTATTGGGCCTGGGGATTTATTGGCCTTTATTTCCATCACCAACGTCATTTCTCTATCAGTGCTGATTTCCTTCAGTTCCTCCCCCTCGCTAAAACCTATGTTCATAAAACTTTAGGAACGCTATTTTTGCCCTCCTTTGTAAAGACAGACGAAAATATGTATTTAATTGGTCTCCTATCTCTTTGTTCCCCATTATAGCTTCCCTTCATTCTGACTGTAAGAGATTTACATTTGCTTTACTAATCTTTCTTTTCTCTCTTCCAATACATAGTGATAATGTTATCATCAGCAATGGTAGATCTACTGATTATCAAGAGTGGAGGATCAGATTCACTCTTACGGGGGTGGTTGCTGCCTGCTCCTTGTTTGGTACCGATGTTATTTCACAATTATTAGTCCAAATCTGGTTCTTGTCCAGTCCTTCTTGCATGTGGACATGAGCTCGGCCTGTTTCAGTGTCTGTGGAGTTGCGATAGTGTTGAATATTGTGCAATCATCAGCAAACATCCCCACTTCTGACATTATGTCGAATGAAAGGACTTTGATGGAGCAACTGAGAAAGTTGAGCTTCGGACACGACCCTGAGAAATTCCTAATGCAATGTCCTGGGACTGAGATGATTATCTGAACAAACACAGCCATCATCTTTTGTGCTCGGCATGTCAGCATCCAAGAGAAATTGTTCCATTGAATACCATCGTATACAATGTATCTAGGGTTCCTTGATGCCGTATTTGGTCAAATTCTGCCTTGAAGTGAAGTACAGTCCCTTTAATTTCATCTCAGGAATCCACCTTTTCTCCATAATTATACCAAGTCTGGATTTAGTTGACACTAGCAGAGCCAAAATTAAAAATCATTGAATAGATTATTGATGAATAAGTACAGCTAGATTGCATTGACAACAATACTATCTATGTCTTTGGGAATGTTCTAGTAGAGCAGTGGTGGAATCCCTAATAATGAGACAGGAGAATCCTATTCAATCCCACATGCTCAAGAGCTGTGTCAAATCATCTCTGAGCAGGTTGACTAGAAACTGTATTCATGACTTTGCTGATGATCCAGAGTAAGATGATAAGAACAGGAGCAGGAGTGGGCAATTCAGTCCCTCGAGCCTGCTCTGCCATTTAATATGATCATGTAGTAAACATGCAGGTGCAGCAGGTGGTAAAGAAGGCAAATGGCATGTTGGCCTTCATTGTGAGAGGTTTCGAATACAAGAGCAGGGATGTGCTGTCGCAGTCATACAGGACCTTGGTGAGGCCACACATAGAATATTGTGTGCAGTTTTGCCCTCCTTTTCTGAAGAAGGACGCTTTTGCTCTCGAGGGAGTGCACCAAAGGTTTACCAGGCTGATTCCAGGGATGGCAAGACTGATGTATGAAGAGAGATTGACTAGGTTAGGATTGTTTTCGTTTGAGTTCAGACAAATGAGTGGGGAACTCATAGAAACTCATAAAATTCTAACAGAATAGACAGGGTAGATGCGGGGAGGATGTCCCGATGGTGCATGTGTCCCGAACCAGAACTTTTTTCTTTCAGTGGCGGGAGTGGGGAGAGTGCAAGTCAGGGTGCAGTTGGGAAGGTAAGCTTTTCTGTATAAAAACTTACCTCGTGCAGCAGCGGCCTTCTTGCTTTCAGGGGCGGGACTGGAGAGAGCGTGAGCCAAGAAGTGAACTAATATATTTGGGCAATGGCTAAACCCGAAACACTACACGTGTAGTGTCTCCCACCCATCCTCCTCCGCTAACCAAAAAAGAAGATTGTGTGGTGGGTCGGTAAGGTAAGGCTTTATTTTTATTCTTCTGGAAATCTAGAGTGGAGGGAATGGAAGCTAGGGCAGTGGCATGCTCCTCTTGCAGGATGTGGGAGGTAAGGGTCACTGCTGGTGTCCCCTCTGTCTTCACCTGCGAGAAGTGCACCCAACTCCAACTCCTCACAAACTGCGTTAGGGAACTGGAGCTGCAGCTGGATGAACTCCGGATCATTCGGGAGGCTGAGGGGGTGATAGAGAGGAGTTATAAGGAGGTGGTCACACCCAAGTTACAGGAAAAAGGTAGCTGGGTGACTGTCAGGAGGGGGAAAGGGAATAGGCAGACAGTGCAGAAATCCCCTGTGGCCGTTCCCTCAATAATAAGTATACCGTTTTGGATACTGTTGGGGTGGGGGGGGGCAACATACCAAGGGAAGGCCATTGCGGACAGGTCTCTGGCACTGAGCTTGGCCCTGTGGCACAGAAGGGAGCGGGGGGAGAGTAAGAGAGCAATTGTAGTGGGGGATTCAATAGAAAGAGCACAGACAGGCGGTTCTGCGAACGCAAATGAGACGAGCGGATGGTATGTTGCCTCCCGGGTGCCAGGGTCCGTGACATCTTGGATCGTGTCTTCAAGCTCCTTAAGTGGGAGGGTGAGCAACCAACAGTTTTGGTACACATTGGTACTGATGACATAGGTAGCAAAAGGACTGAGAATGTGAAAAAATGAGTATAGGGAGTTAGGTTGGAAGCTGAAGTTCAGGACAAACATGGTAGTTATCTCTGGGTTACTACCAGTGCCACGTGGTAACGAGGTAAGAAATAGGGAGAGATCGCAGCTAAACACGTGGCTACAGGGCTGGTGTAGGAGAGAGGGCTTCCATTATGTGGATAATTGAAGCACATTCTGGGGAAGGTGGGACCTGTACAGTAAGGACGGGTTGCACCTGAATCAGAAGGACACAAATATCGTGGGAACGAGGTTTGCTCGAGCTATACAGGATGGTTTAAACTAGATTGGCAGGGGGCAGGGAACCAGATTTGTAATTCACAGGATGGGGTATTCAGCCTTCCAACAGACACAACAGAGAGTGAGGTCGTTAATAAAGAAATGCGGTCGATGGAGCATAATTGTGGACACAAGGATGGTTTGAAGTGTGTATGCTTCAATGCTAGAAGTATCAGAAATAAGGCGGATGAACTTAAAGCTGAGCATGGATTAGTACTTGGAAATACGATATTGTGGCCATTACAGAAACTTAAGTAACTCAGGGACAGAAATGGTTGTTGGAAGTTCCGGGATTTAGATGCTTTAAAAGAAATAGGGAGGGTGGTAAAAGAGGCATTTCTAGTCAGGTCTAGTATAGCAGCTACTGAAAGGCAGTTCGAGAATGATATGTCTACAGAGTCAGTTTGGGTTGAGATCAGGAACAAGAAAGGAGCAGTTATTTTGTTGGGGTATTTTTAGAGACCCCCTAATAGTTGCGGAGAAGTGGAGGAGCAGATTAGGAGGCAGATACTGGAAAGCTGCAGAAGTCACAGGGTTGTAGTCATGGGTGACTTCAACTTTCCAAATATTGATTTGAAGCTTTTTAGTTGTAATAGTTTAGATGGAGCAGATTTTGTCCAGCGTGTTCAGGAAGGATTCCTGACACAGTATGTAGATAGACCAATATGAGGAGAGGCCACTTTAGATTTGGTGCTTGGCAATGAACTGGGCCAAGTGTTACCTGTTCGTAGGAGAGCATTTTGGCGGTAGCGATCATAACTCTGTTACTTTTACAATAGTCATGGAAAAGGACAGGTACATCGAGCAGGGTAAGGTTTATAGTTGGGGGAAGGGGAATTATAATTCTGTTAGGCAAGAACTGGGTAACATAAAATGGGAACAGATGCTGTCAGGGAAGAGCACTATAGAAATGTGGAGATTGTTAAGGGAATGAATACTGTGCGTGCTCGATATGTTTGTCCCTAGCAGGCAGGGAAGATTCAGTCAAGTGTGGGAGCCTTGGTTCTCAAGAGAGGTCGAACGACTGGTTAACAGGATGCTTATATAAGGTTTAGGAAACAAGGATCGGAAAAGGCTCTAGAGGGATACAAGTTAGCCAGGAAGGATCTGAAGAAAGGGCTTAGGAGAATGAAAAGGGGGCATCAGAAAACCTTGGCGGATAGGATCAAGGAAAACTCCAAGGCTTTCTACATGTACGTGAGGAATAAGAAAATGACCAGAGAAAGGGTAAGGCCGATCAAGGATTGTGAAGGGAATTTGTGCACAGAGCCTAAAGAGATAGGAGAGGTCCTTAATGAATACTTTTCTTCGGTATTCACAACTGAGAAGGACCTAGTTGTAGGAGAGGACAGTGTGAAACAGGCTGGTTGGCAAGAGAAGGCATATGTTAGTAAGGAAGATGTACTAGGAATTTTGAGGAACTCGATGATAGATAAGTCCCCCGTGCCTGACGGGATTTATTCAAGGATTCTATGGGAAGTGAGGGAAGAGATCGCAGGGCCTTTGGCGATGTCCACAGATATAGTGCCGGAAGATTGGATAGGGGCAAACATCATTCCCTTGTTCAAAAAAGGGAATAGGGATAACCCCAGAAATCACAGGCCAGTTAGTCTTACTTCAGTGGTGGGCAAATTATTGGAAAGGGCTCTGAGAGATAGGAATTATGATCACTTGGAAAGGCACAGTTTGATTCGTGATAGTCAGCATGGATTTGTGAGGGGTAGATCATGCCTCACAAACCTTATTGAATTCTTTGAAGAGGTGACCAAACACGTGGATGAAGGTAGAGCAGTGGATGTGTTATACATGGATTTAAGTAAACCGTTTGATAAGGTTCCCCATGGTAGGTTCATGCAGAAAGTAAGGAGGCATGGGACAGGAGGAAATGTAGCAGATTGGATTCAGAATTGGCTGACCCTTAGAAGACAAAGGGTGGTAGTGGACGGAAAATATTCAACATGGTGCTCAGTTACGAGTGGTGTACTACAAGGACCTGTTCTGGGTCCTCTTTTCCTTGTGATTTTTGTAAATGATTTGGATGAAGGAGTGGAAGGGTGGATTAGCAAGTTCGCAGATGATACGAAGGTGGGTCGCGATGTGGACAGTGCGGAGGGCTGTTCTAGGTTACAAAGGGACATTGATAAGATGCAGAGCTGGGCTGAGAAGTGGCAGATGGAGTTTAACTCTGAAAAGTGTGAGGTGATTCATTTTGGAAGGACAAACTTGAAAGAAGAATACAGGGTTAATGGAAAGATTCTTGGCAGCGTGAAGGAGCAGAGGGATCTTGGGGTTTATGTCCACAGTTCCCTGAAAAATGCCACCCAGGTGGATAGAGTTGTTAAGAAAGTGTAGGTATGTTAGCTTTCATTAATAGAGGGATTGAGTTCAAGAGCCGTGAAGTTATGCTCCAGCTGTACAAAACACTGGATCGGCCACATCTGTCTAGTTCTGGTCGCCTCATTACAGGAAATATGTGGAAGCGTTGGAGGGTGCGGAGGAGATTTACCAGGATGTTGGCTGGAATGGAGGGAAGGTCTTACGTGAAAAGATTGAAGAGCTAGGGCATTTCTCTTTAGAACAATGAGGAATGAGAGGTGACTTGACAGAGGTGTACAAAATGACCAGACGTATAGATAGAGTGGACAGCCAGAGACTTTTTCCTAGGGTGGAGGTAGTTATTACGCGGAGCATAGTTTTAATATGAGTGGAGGTAGATATAGGGGAGACGTCTGAGGTAGGTTCTTCCCACGGAGAGTGGTAGGGGCATGGAATGCATTGCTGGAGAGGGTAGAGGATTCGGCCTCATTAGGGGCATTTAAGTGGCTATTACATAGGCATATGGATGATGGTATAAGATAGGGGTGGAGGTTAGATAGACCTTAGGTTTAGGGTAGAAGTTCGGCACAACATCGTGGGCCGAAGGGCCTGTACTGTTTTGTACTGTTCTTTGTTCTAACCAGGGGCACAATCTGAAGATTCGGGGTCGACCATTTAGGACAGAGCTGAGAAGACATTTCTTCACCCATCGAGTGGTGAGCCTGTGGACTTCATCACCACAGGAAGTAGTTGATGACGAAACACTGAATGTGTTCAAGAGGCGGCTGGATTTAACACTTGGGGCGAATGAGATCACAGGTTATGGGTAGAAAGCAGGATTAGGCTATTGAGTTGAATGATCAGCCCTGATCGTGATGAATGGTAAAGTAGGCTCGAAGGACCGAGTGGCCTCCTCCTGATCTTATCTTCTAAGTTTCTATGTAACTGAGTTAGAATGTCGTTGAGTCATTGACATTTGTTAACAGGTGCTGAAATAAAATTTGCAGATTGCACTTAAAAACATTTGATATTTCTATTTTATACAACTTTATGGATCTTGTCAACGACACCATTCCATGAACATGAAAAATATTCTCTGCATTTGATACCATATTCACTAATGTACTAACATTTAAATTGCGTCGGTTCAGTTCTATTTCTTGCTTCCAGAGGTGACCGAACACTGGAAGGCGGGGGCGTACCTTTTCGACAGCATTGTATGTATCCATAAATACCACGAAGGCAGACAAGAATCACACGCCAATGCAGAGACCACAAAAGACGTGCAGAGAGACACGTACATAAAAATAGCTGCACACAGATTAAAAAAAAGCTCACGCGCTAGCACTCACGCACGCCAATCAGTAAGATTACTGATTAGACTCAAACTGTGTCAGTGTAACTATTAGCGCACTCAGAATTCCTATGAGTTAAAATTTATTATCCTTAGGCTGTGGAATCTTTAAATTGTGGAGTCGCTTAACACTGTTAATCACTTGCTCTTTATGCTGTTTGGCGTTCAAGTAGACCTGTTTGGTAGCGTTAGCAAGTTGAGAAATGAATTTTAAGGAACGTCTCCTGCTGTTCCTGACGTGCACTCCTGTACTCTTCATTCAACCAGAGTTGATCTCCCGGTTTGATGGTAATGGTATCGTGGAGGTTATTTGCCCGGCCATGATATTGAACATTGTGTTGGAGTGCAATTCTGCTGCTACTGTTGTTGCTGATGGTAGTCCATAGGGACTCGTGTATGCCTGGTTTGAGGTCGCGAGATCTGTTTGAAAACTGCCCCATTTAGCTACGGTGATTTTGCCACAGAATACGATATAAGGAATCATGAATGGGTGAAAGGGAACTGTGCAAGGGACTCCGTAAACAGTAGGAAAACAGGCCAGAGTTAAATCATTAGGAGGGATAAAGGAGTAAATTGCAACAGGCGTCTCTGGTAGAAGGGAGCTCTGACAGTTCCTGATGAAATTCAAGTATTTATATGCAAATGGACATAAAATACATGAATCTCAATGTTACACTAGAATAGTCACTAGAATAAAAATAACCCATGCTGAAAAGTAGTTTATCTTATTAATATGAGTTTTCTGTTGTCCTTGTTTGCTGAGAACAAATGGTTAAATTCTGACTGCATACTGAAAACCTTGTAAGGTGAAACCATGTAGCAAAACAATTGCATTGCTGGCTTTCCATAGCAAAAGAATCGGTGCTTGCTCAGTACTGGAAGTATTCCAGTGTTGGAATCTCTTTATAGAGAGCATTTTTCTGAAGGCCAACTCTGAAATATTTTGAGGGCACGTGCTTCCTTTCAAAAATTTTCAGGAAGGGAGGTTGCACTGCAACTTTTAACACAGGTCAAAACTCGCAAAAAGATAAGCATCTATCTTGGTCTCAAACAGTAACAGAAACTCTCTCACACAGTTCTACCCTGCGTAATTTGAACACACGGCTGGCGATAACGTCAACAGAAACATGAAAAAGAACATGGAGTGTTGCTATGCATGTACCGTTAATGTTAAGAATGATTAGGCTCTTCGATTAGCGAATATCAGAGTCAAACTTGCACAATCCTTTCCCATGATTTTCACTGCATGTTATCAGAGTGGGAGGAGGATATTCCCTTTCTAACTCTGGAACACATCACACATTTTCAGAGAGGCTTCGATGTTTCCAAGTATTCTGAGTTATCCACGGAAATATCATCATTAAAGGCCTTTTTTTTATTTCTTACGGTAACCACAAAGAACGGAATCAAATGTAAAGTTGCTTTTATGGCACCAACTCAAATGAAGAATTGTGTCATTCTCCCTAAGTACACCAAGTTATCCATTCAAAGTACCTGCTTGAAATATGAAAATTCACAATGCAAAGATTGTGTCATCTGACCCTCACATCCACTGGGTAACCGTTGTGCATGATAACCAGTGGTGAAGAGCTTAATTGGGTGGGAACTTTGGTCTAAATATAAGGTAAACATCATTAAGCCGTTGAATTAATTATTTTATTAATTTTAGCAGAAATTTTGACGTTGATACATTCATTTATGCGTATTTTTGCTTCTCAAATTCATAATTTAGCCTATCAAAAATAACAAGATTTTTATGGCAAAAAATGCTTTCTTACATCATCATATGGTACACTTACTATCGCTGCTTGATTACTTCTGATAGTCAACAGGACTTTTGCCATTGGCTTCAGGACGTATATTTACCCTCACAAATTCCCCAACAGCCTGTCTTTGGAGAAACCTATCCTTGGTATGCAACAAGCCTGTGTGAAGGGCGAATGGATTATTTTCCAAAATAATCTGCCTGGACGCTAGTGAAAAAAAAACATACTGGCTGACTCGTGACTGAAAAAATCCTGCTTTCATGCCTTGCCGCTCCCAACCCAGACCCACACTGTCCACTATATTTAAAATGCACCCAAATGGAAGGAAAGCAAAGATGTTCCGGAGAATAAGGTAGCATGGTAATGCTCCATCTGTTCACTAATTGAGTCCAGTCTCTTTGATCCTTTAGCCATAAGGTCAAAATGATTTCGAGAGTTAAAACCAAGTTTTGGAACTTGGGTTTCAGCAGTTTCTCAGACGTAATGTTATGGCGTCAAATCTTGGTGGCAACATCATTTCACATGTATAAGAATCCGACTAGATTGAAACACCATAAAACATTCATATTGAATTATATCCAGCAGTTTGTTTCCTGATGTAAAAGTGTAGAACTATGTATGTGTAAAGGATATATAGAATGCGGATACATTCTCCATAATGTATCGTGAGGATAGTACACGTTGTATTATGAGAATAAGGATAAACTTAGCCAATCAGATTTCTGGATGATGTTGGAATTCTCACCCACAGGGTGCTCCTGCTACTCAGTCCATACTCATATACAGAACAAAGATTGATCCATTGAAGTAATCTCTGGAAATCCAGTGAGAGGGTGATAGGAAAATGGAACTGAGGCCAACAATCAACTATTAATTCCCCGAACGGCCTGTCTAACCGTGATCCTAATTCTCATGTTTGACAGAGGCATTAGTGAGGATTAGGTTTAAAACAATTGGTGATTTGTCATGGAACTTCCCAAGAGCTCAAATTTAATTGGGAACAGACATGGAACACCACAGCCAAAAATTCCCAATATATATCTCAAAAGATCGCTATTAATGGGAGGGATCATGGTAAATTTGTTTGATCTGGTATCTATTACAGAGACATGTCTGCAAGATGATAAAAACTGAGACGTGAATATTTAAGGTTTATGACATTTCAGGAAAGATAGGAAGCTAGGAAAAGGTAGCAGAATAGAATTGACATTGCTCCAAAAGCAAGACTAATGACTCCAGTTATGAAGATCAAGATGTAGATTCAGTTTGAGTAGAGACGAGAAAAAGATAAAGCAAGAAGTTTCTTGTGGAAGTGGATGTATAGGCCCCTTAACAGTGACCACATGGTAGGACAGGATTGTTTGGAGAAACAGTGGAAATTTGTGAAAACGTACAGTGATAATCCTGTGCAATTTAAATCTATATATAGTTTCGATGAACCAGATTGACAAACGTAGCCTGGGTGATGTGGTGCGAAGAGTGTTTTCAGATATTTTCTTAGAGCTTGCTGTTAGCATGTTCAAGAGCCAACCAGAGAGCAGGTTATGTACACAGATCTGGTTATGTACGGTCTATGTATGATCTATGTAAATCTGGAGTCTCATTACACATTTACATCATTCATGAAAGATCTCATAGTAAAAGTGCAGCTAGGTAACAATAATCATAATAAGATTGAATATCACATTCATTTTGAGGGAAAGAAGAGTGGATCTAATGAACATTGCTCACACTTGAAAAGGGGATAGTAAGGGGGCATGCTGGTTAAAGTGAACTGAGATTAGGTTATGATCAGCAGAAATGCAGTTACAGACGTTATATGAAATATTTCAGAGCACTCAGAAAATGCATAATCCATTGAGTAAGAAAGAGTTCAAGGGAACCATATACATACATGGCTAAGTGAGGAAGGTATTAAATAGCATCTTCTCAAAGAGCGTGTTCTGAATAAAAGTCACTGGACTCAAAATGTTAACTCTGCTTTCTCACCACGGATACTGCCAGATATGCTGAGTTTTCCCAGCAATTTCCGTTTTTGTATCAAATAATATCAAATTGAAAGAAATACTGTATAATTTGACAAAGATGAATGGTAAGTCAGAACATTGAACAAAATGTAAACAGCAGCAAACCATGACTAAAGGATTAATAGAAGAGGATAAATTATAATAGGAGGTAAAGCTAGACAGAAACATAAAAACAGTAAAATTTTTACAGGTATTTTAGAAAAAGGAAACCGTAGATAAAGTTGATCAGATGGGCCAATGGGCCGAGGAGTGACAGAGCGAGTTTAATTTAGATAAATGTGAGGTGCTGCATTTTGAAAAGTCAAATCAGGGAAAGATTTACAATCACTTATAAACTTAATGGGATGGTCCTGAGAGTGTTGCTGGACAATGAGGCCTTGGAGTGCAGTTTCATTGTTCTTTGAAAATGGAGTCACAGATAGATAGGATAGTGAAGTAGGTGTTTCGTATACTCGCCTTCATTGGTCAATGCATTTAATATAGGAGATGTTATTGCTGTACAAGCATTGATTGGGCCACTTTTGGAACAGCGAATGCAATTCTGGTCTCTCTGCTATAGGAAGGATGTCGTGAAACTTGAAAGGGTTCAGAAAAGTTTTACGAGGATATCGCCAGGGCTGGGGGGATTGAGCTATAGGGAGAGGCTGAACAGCCTGGGCTATTTTCCCTGAGGCATCAGAAGCTGAGGGGTCACTTTTTTAGAAGTTTATAAAATCATAAGGGGCATGGATAGGGTAAATAGTCAAGGTCTTTTTCCCAGGGTAGAGGAATCTAAAACTAGAGGGCATAGGTTTAAGGTGAAAGGCGAGAGTTTAAAGGGACTAAGGGGCAACTTTTTCACACAGAGGGTGGTGCGTGTATAGAATGAGCTGCCAGAGGAAGTAATGGAGGCTGGTATGATTACAGTATTCAAAAGGCATTTGGATGCGTGTATGAATAGGAAGAGTTTAGAGGGGTATGGGCGAAATGCTGGCAATTGAGACTCGATTAATTTAGGATATTTGGTCGGCATACAAGATTTGGACCGAACGGTTTGTATCCATGCTGTACAGCTCCATGACTCTATGACTCTAAATTCCGTCAATAATGTGGGTTCCTGATATCACAGCAAAAACAAAGATTAGAAAGACATTTCAGAATTGAAACTTCCTAACGATGATTAAAAGTTTATAATCTGGCCCAGGGCCTGCTTGTTCAATCTCCCGACGCAAAAGATTAATCTAAATCGCCTTCAAGTAAGGCGGAAATCGGTAAAATAGCGCTGCAAATGACGCAGTGGTTTCCAGAAAAGCGATTGGACCACTGAAAGTACGATGATTTCCTAACAGTTCGGACGGTCCTGGTGCTTTGAAGGCATCATGCACCATACTTACAACAAAATGTGTACCAAATCGCTTCACCGTCCAACATTCGAATCCTGACTTTGATTATATAGCATTTCTTTTAAAAAAAACGAACCAGCAGAATTAGCGAAACATGGATACATTACTTTATTCCCGGACCACGACATGTCAGGGACGAGGTGACCTCCTGCCAGACCACTGAAAATGATTTTCGACCGATGTTCCGTCTGATATTTATGTCCTTTTAGTTTGGAATGTTGTCTAGTCTTTGCAGTCGCGGGCACAGGATTTTCGCGGGATTTTCACATTTGGCCACCGGAAATGGCATCTTCAAACTCAGGTCGCCGAGATCTCGAGTGCCCGTCCACACACTCTGACATTATTGAGGTGTATTCTCCGCCATCTAAATTCCTGTTCTGTCTACCCGAGCTTCTTGTTTGTTGTATGTTCAACTGGGCATAATGCAGTGAAGGCTTCTTAGCCACACGTTCCTGGAATGATTAAAATGTTAAAATTATCAGTGACTTTAAAAACTAATATTTCCTTTAGCACTTTCCGCCATCATTGACTTTGGATTAAAATTGAAACATTTTCCTGTTTTAACTCAGACTTTACAAGCCCTCGGTTTCAAGGGAGACTTTTTTTGAAAATTAGTTCAGAGTATCTTTATAGAAACACAGAAAGATGGAAGATAGGAGCAGGAGCAAACCATTCGGCCCTTCTAGCCTGCTTCGCTATTCATCACGATCATATTTGATCGCCAAACTCAATAGCCTAATCCTGCTTTCTCCACATAACCTATGATCCCATTTACCCGAAGTCTTGTATCTAGCCGCCCCTTGAATACATTCAATGTTTTGGCATCACCTACTGGCTCATCATTTTTGGGTGAAGACATGTCTCCTCCCCTCCGGCCCTAAGTGGTCTACCCCGAATCCTCAGACTGTAACCCCTGGTTCTGGACACACCCATTACCGAGAACATACTCCCTGCATCTACCCTGTCTAGTGCTGATAGAATTTTATAAGTCTCTATGAGATCTCCCCTTACTCGTCTGAACTCCAATTAAAGCAAACCTAAACTAGTCAATCTTTCCTCATACATCAGTCCTGCCATCTCCAGACTCAGCCCAGTAAACTTTCGCTGCACTCCCTCGACAGCATCTTTCCTCAGAAAATGAAACAAAAACTACGCACAATATTCTGCGTGCTGCCTCACCAAGGTTCTGTGAAACTGCAACAATGCATCCCTGCTCCTGTATTCGAAACCTCTCATAATGAAGGCCAACATACCATCTGCCTTCTTTACTGCCTGCTGCATCTGCATGCCTACCTTCAGTGACTGGTGCACAAGGGCATCCAAGTCCCGCTTCACACTCCTCTTTCCCAATTTACAGCCAGTCAGATTGTAATCTGCCTTCTTGTTGTTTTTTGCTTTTAAAGTGAATAACCTCACAATTGTACTGCTTCTGCCGTTGATTTGCCCAATCACCAAACCTGTCCAGATCATGCTGAAGGATCTCTGCATCCTCGTCACGGTGCACCCTCCCACCCAACTTGGTATAATCTGCCAATTTTTAAATGTTGCATTTTGTTCCCCCATACAAATTATTATTTTTTTTTTGTGAATAGCTGGAGTCCGAGGGCAGATTTCCGTTGCACTCCTCTAGTTACTGCCTGCCAATTTGAAATGGACCCATTAATTTCTATTCTTTGTTTCCTCTCTGCCAACCGGTTTTCTATCAAAGTCAAAACATTACCCCAATCCCATGCGTTTTAATGTTACACAAAATCTCTTATGTGGGACTTTGTCAGATGCTTTCTGAAAGTCCAAATTTACCACAATGACTGGCTTCCCCTTGTCAACTCTACTAGTTACATCTTTATAGAATTCCAACAGACTTTTCAGACAAGATTTTCATTGCAAAACGAGCATTAAATCTCCGTCCTAATTGCCCTTTGTAAGTTAGATACAACTGAAAAGCTTCCTAGGCCATTTGAGATAGCTATTAAGGGTCAAGACATATGTTTTCCATACTGCATGAGTTTTCTCTTGTTTACAACAGTCAACAACTGCTTCGTGTTCATCATTCGATGAGTTTTTTTTATAGTTTTATCACATCATTAAAACTGAACATTGTGCTCCAATTTCATATTGCATTCTCAGAGAATAAGAAATCATCACTTCCAGTCACAACGCCACTTTGCCACCACTTCAGTGCATCAAACATTATTGGACCTTTCTGATCACAGCAAGATTTTTAAACCAGTCTTTGTTCAACTCATTACAACACAACCTCAGGAACTTTGTGCCCCTAACCTGGTATGATGTGTAATTCAAAATTAAATATTAGTAAAATATTAACCACAGAAAACTATTGTTAAACAATGTGCTCGTGTTTGTCAAGATAGAAATTCCACGTAATTATCGGAATTGCTATCGAGTTAAATCCATTTTCATGGAAGGTAACAGATGTAAGGAATAGTTGTGAAAGCCCATAGGGTATTCAATGACATGTTATGTTTCCTTGACTCTCCACCAGGGAGGCACCAGGAAGTCAATAAATAAATTGGTTTGGAGTCCCCCCCTAGGAAACATAAAATTGCACCACAACAATTTGACGTGTAAAACATTTGATAGTTCTTACTTGTGCCGTTGGTTTTACATCCCTGGAACCTGTGGTAACATGAACACAACAGAATTATATTTCATTGGAAAAAAAATCGCCGTATAACAGCAATGTATATATAGGTACATATACAGCAATAAAAATAAATGATGAAATCTTCTCTCTGATACCATACCCAACACAGCAATCATTGAAATGATTTCTGTTCCTATTAAATTCTACCAAACATAAACAAAAGCAGATAACATAGATAAATAAACTATCATTCTTTGAATCTGAATGCCATCGTGATGTCACAGCAAACTGCCAAGACGCAGCACTAACAAGTGGTCTGCTTCTCTGTGACACTGAACAAGATTTTTTTTCTTAATTTCCCATCAAACAGAAAAGCTTGCTTTGCTATTTTGACTAATGTGCAACTAACATTTTATCACTTGGAAATCGTGCATGAGGGAGACTCATTAAGCATAGAAATATAGAAAGTTGGAAAAGGAGTAGGCCATTCCACCCTTCTGGTTTGAACTGCCACTCAATATGATCATGGCTCATCATGCAACTAATTTCTCTGTTCCTTCTTTCTCCCCATACATTCTCTCCCTTTAGATATATAAAAAAATCTATTGCTGTTTGAAAATATTGCATTTTTTGACTCAGTCTCTTTCTGTGGTACAGAATTCCACAGGCTCGCCACTCTCTGGGTGAAGAGACTTCTCATCTCAATCCTAAATTGCCTACCCTGTATGCCTAGACTGTGACCCCTGCTTCTTGACTTCCCAACCATTCAATGGTTGGGAATGGCTGAATCTGCTCATGACAGTATCAGTAAAAGTGACAGTCCTCATGGACTCTTCACTTTGAGGGCACGGTCCACCGTATTGTGTGGCACTATCACCGTGCTAAATGCAACAGACTTTAAAAAGATCTAGTAGCTCAGGAATGGGCATCCAGGAAACCCTTTGAGCCATCATCAGGGTCAGAATTGTAATCTCACACAATCTGGCCTGGAATATCCCACATTCAACCATTGCCATCAAGCAAGGGGTCCAACCCTGGTTTAATGGAAATTTCAGGAGTAGCATCAGACATCCAAACAAATGGGGTGCCCACTTAGTGAAGTTCGCAAACAGGAATACTTGTGTGCTAAACAGCTCAAGCAGCAACTGATAAACAGGGTTAAGTGATCTCACAACCATTTGATCAGATCTAAGATTAGCAGTCTTGCCATATCCAGTCATGAAGGTTCGTGGACAATTAAATAACACACTGGAGAAGGACGAGGCTACGCAAATATTTCCATCTTCAATGATAGAAGAGATCAGTACATTAGTGCAAAAGATAAGGCTGAAGCATTCGCATCGATCTTCAGCTAGAAGTGCCGAGTGGAAGATCCATTTCCGCAAGTACCAGTGATCCCAGCATCACAGATGTTAGTTTTCAGCCAATTCGAGCCACTCCACGTGATGTCAAGAAACTGTTGGAGGCACTGTATACTGCAAAGGCTAGGGCCCTGCAATCTTCCTCAACTGAAGAGTTGGACTCCAGAACTTGTCACCCCTCTTACTGAGCTGCTCCAGTGCAGTCACTGCATTGTCATTTCCCTGACAGTGTGGAAAATTGCCCAAGTGTGTCCTGTACGCAAAAAATAGTACAAATATGTCAGGAGATCTTAGATATCTGTAAGAATAATATGGTTGTAATGGTGGAGGATTTTAATTTCCAAAGTTAGATTCAGGGCTCTCAAAAGAAGCTGTGCACCATTAATGGTACAAACAGTGAGGATTGGAAACATGTGAGCAGTCATTGTTTTTTGAAACTGAGCAAGATGAGAGCTCAGGAAATAGCTCGGGGCATACTGTTAAGGGAGGTTAAGCACGTACAAGAAAACTTTCTTCTTCAATATGCGGATGCACCTACTAGAGAAGGAACAATACTTGACTTTCTGTTGGCAAGGCAGGACAAGAGACGGAGGTGTCAGTGGAGGAGCACTTTCGGGCAAGCGATCATAATTCTATTAGTTTCGAAGTAGTCTTGCAAAAGGATAGAAGTGATAAAAAAAAGTTAAAAGCTCTAAATTGAAGTGAGGCCAATATTGTCTGTTTTAGACAGGAAGTTTCAAAAGTTGATTGGGGAAAGCTATTCGCAGGTTGGGAAGTGGGAGGCATTTAAGAATGATATAACATGAGTTCAGAGACAATATATTCCTGTTAGCGTGAAGGACGAGACTGGTAGATGCAGGGAATGCTGGATGACTGGAGAAATTGAAGCTCTGATCAAGAAAAAGAAGGAAGTATACATCAGGTATAGACAGCTGGGATTGAGTGAATCCCGAGAAAAGTGTAAGGGCGGTAGAAGTATTTTTGAGAGGGAAACCAGGAAGGCAAAAGGAGACAAGAGATAGCTTTGGCCAATACACTTAACGAGAATCCAAAGAGATGTTATAAATATACTAGTTGCAAAAGAGTAACTAGGGACAGAATATGGCCCCTTAAATACCAGCGTGGCCGTCTACTTGTGGAACCACAGAAGATGGGTGAATACTATGAATATTTCGTGTCAATATTTGCTTGGAGAAGGACTTGAAAGCCAGGAAAATTTAGGGGATTGAGCTTTGATATCTTGAAAAGAATTCATATCTCTGACGAGGACGTGCTGGAGGTCTTAAAACACATAAAGGTAGATAAATCCCCGGGTCCTGGTTGGGTGTTTCTCGGAACTTTGTGGGAAGCTAGGGAAGAGACTGCTGAGCCTCTTGCTGAGATATTTGTATCATCGATAGCCACTTGTGAGGTGTGACAAGAATGGAGGATGGTTAATGTAATGCCATTATTTAAAAAACGCGGTGAGGAAAAGCCAAGAAACTATAGCCCGGTGAGCCTTACGTTGAGTGGCGGGTAAGTTGTTGGAGGGGATTCTGATGGATAGGATTTGCATGCAGTGAGAAAGGCAAGGACTGGTTAGGGATAGTCAGCATGGTTTTGTGCGCGGGAAATCCTGTCTCACAAACTTGACTGAAGTTTTTTGAAGAAGTGACAAAGAAGATTGATTAAGGCAGAAAAATAGGCATTTTTTATTTGGACTTCAACAAAATCTTTGACAAGGTTCCACATGGTAGTCTGGTTAGTAAGGTTAGGTCACATAGAATCCAGGGGGAGCCAGCAATTGGATCGAAATCGGCTTGACGGTAGGAGACGGGCTGGGGGGTGGAGCGTTAGTTTTTTTGGACTGGAGGCCTGTGACCAGTGGTATGCCACAAGGATCAGTGCTAGGTCCGCTGCTTTTTCTCATTTATATAAATAATTTGAATGTGAATACATGAGGTATGTTCAGTAAGTTTGCAGATGACACCGAAATAGGTGGTGCAGTGGACAGTGAAGAAGATTATCAGAGACTACCATGGGACCTTGATCAGATGGACCAATGAGTGGCAGTTGGAGTTTAATTTGGATAAATGTAAGGTGTTGCATTTGGTAAGGCAAATCAGGGCGGGACTTATACAATTAAATGGGGCGTGGCGGGGGGGAGGCGGCTGCGCTGGGGAGTGTTGCCAAACAACGAGAGCGGGCATAAATCCTTGAAAGTGGAGTCGCCGTTAAACAGGGTGGTGAAGACGGCTTATGGCAAGCTTGCCTTCATTGGTCATAAAATTGTGTTTAAGAGTTGGGATGTCATGTTGCAGCTGTTCAGGGCATTGGTGAAGCCACTTTTGGAATTATGCATACAATTCTGGTCGCCCTTCCAGAGGAAAAATGCTGTTAAACTTGAGAGGGTGCCGGGACTGGACGGTCTGAACAGGCTGGGGCTACTTTCACTGCAGGGTCGGAAACAGCAGGGTGACCTTACTGAGGTTTGTAAAACCATGAGGGGCCTAAGCAACGTTATTTTCTTTGTTATCCGAGCCCAAACTATCTCTGCAGATATTCCTCAGGTTTGTCCAAGGCGGAACCATCTTCAACCGTTTCACCAGAAGTGGATAAATTCATTGATGATTCTACAATGGTCGGCATTATTGTCGGGTGCTCAAATAATCGTCTGTGTGTTGATTGCGGAAATGGAATAAGGCACAACAACCTGCTCAGCTTCATAAAATCCCGACAGTGTGGAAACAGGCCCACACTACACCTCCGAAGAGCATCCCACGCAGACCTATTCGCCGACTGCTGTATTTCCCATGTCTAGCCCACCTACTCTATCCCGAGGCTGGACTCGAACCCAGATCTTTGGTACTCTGAAGTAGCACTACTGATCACTGAGCCACCATACCACCATGCCACCCACTGCTGCTCTTTTCTCTCCCACCTATCCGCTGCCCCGACATCACTGCCCAATCCTCACCACTGCCTACCTGCACTCACCTATCATCATCCCACCTACCTTCCCCAGCCCCACCCCTCCTCTATTTATTTCGGAGCTCCCTTCCTCCTCCCGCATTTCTAAAGAAGGCTCCCGACCCGGGATGTCAACTTTCCTGCTCCTCTGATGCTGCCTGGCCTGCTGTGCTCTTCCAGCTCCTCACTGTGTTATCTCTGACTCCAGCATCAGCAGTTCTTACTACCTCTTACTGTTCGACTAGGTTTGCTTAAGTGCAGCGAAAATACAAACCTGACGTTGCCCGCAGCACTCGAACTGTCAAGAATATAATTAGCAGACCTATCAACGCCAGAGCGCCCAGCAAAATTGGTGTGATGTCCGTCTTTTTTTCCACTATGACACCTGCAATTAATAGTATGACCGCAGAGGTTGCAATTCATATTGAAAACAACTGATCGATTAAATCACGCAGTTTCTGTTTAAAACAAAAGTTCACAGGTCAGTGAGACATATTTGTTTTCCTGCCAGAAATGCATTGCATCAGTAAAATCTTGACGCTCCCTCCAGGCGCCATCCAGAACCAATAACAAGATCAACGGGCAAAATAAGTAAGGGAGTTGTGGATCGGGTACTGAAATTTAAGGTAACATGGAGAAGAGCGAAAACAAATACACGCCAAATCCGAAAGCGCGCTGAGAAACAGCGCTTGAAGTTAAGTGAATTGAGATTTACCCGCATACGCGCTGCTGGTGTAGTGGTATCATGCAAGATTCCCATTCTTGCGACCCGGGTTCGATTCCCGGGCAGCGCACGCGATTTTTGTAGAAAAATAAAACGAAGAACTACGGATTCTGGAGATCGGAAGGGGAAACAGAAATCGCTGGTGAAACTCTGCAAAGCAGATTCAGCGTACTCGAAAAGTTAACTCTGCTCTCTTTCCACAGGTGCAGCCAGACAAACTGCGTTCGGCCAGCAATTCCTGATTTTCTGGAAGATCGGGCAGTGATTTCAACCTCAGATCTTCTTAACTGTGATGTGCGAAACAGAATCAGTGGCAGTATCAGGAATTCCTTAGAAAGAATCAGTATCAGAAAGGGGAATGCCAAAGGTCAAAACACGGTGGGCAGGTGTATTACTGCGGCAAACTAGGAGAGGTGTTTGGGAGCAACTCAATGGAAAGTCGTCTCTGCAACTGTGGCAACATCAAAAGCTGTTTCTACTCTTGCACTCGTCATCACTAACACTTCTGCGATTACTCAACTCCCTTCTTTTCTGTCAGTTGCTAATAAACAAGTTGGACTTCAACAGATCTTCCGTGTCTTCAAGACAATGTTAGCCTCGCGTTTCATGAGAGTTCACTGACTTCTAGAGTCAGAACAGAATTTTCTTGCATTTCCCTTTCATGGGGAAAAGAAGCTTCAAATTTAATCATGCATACTAAAAAATGGTTTCTTGAATTGCTACTTACATTCGACATCTTTATTGTTGATACGCCCACTTCCTATCTTTTCGCATTCATTTTCTGTAGATATTTTACAGCACATTTTCCCGTTTCCGAACGCTGCCTGGATTGTTACTGCAGTTATAAAATGAGAGAACTGTAATATAACACGACATGTATGATTTTTAATTCCTCCGATTTTATCATTCATATTAAACACTTACATTTCTAAAATATGGAAAATGAAGAACGACAAGCCTGCCATCTCTATTTCGTAAAGTTTTTTTGATGAACATTGGTCAATTATAAACCTATAGTATGTAAGTGCAGCGGTTTAACACTAAGTTACACTGATTTACTAAGAAAAAATGGGTCGTCTGTTTTCCATTTTCAAGGTGATTGGTGTGGATATCCTTGCATTTTATTCCATTTGAAGATGTGCATTACGACCAGAAAAATTTAACACTTCCTACATCAACTCTAACATTTCATAAGATCATGGCGGATCCAATTATGCACTCGATCCCACTATCCTAATTTCCACGATGCCATTTTACTCTCATTTCATCCAGAACTAACTCAGGCTGGAAATGATTCAATGTCACCACTGCTCGCTGCGTCAGAAAAACCCACAGATTAACAACTTTTTGAGAGAATAACGTTCTCCTCAGTGCCATTTTTGAACATTTGACCCCTTATGTTTCTTTTTAATGCGAGCGCTGGTCCTAGAAAGGAAAACATATCCTCAGCATCCATTAGAACTGCATATGTTTAAATAAGATCATATGGCATTATTTCAAACTGCAATGTGTGTACCGCTAACTTGCCAAGCCTTCGCGGAATCTCAGAATTGTTAGCATGCCAAAAGGTACCATTCACCTTATCATATCTGTACTGGTTCTTTGAGCATTTGAACTTAAATTCAGTCTCTTTCTGTGCACAATTTTCTACTTGAACAAACATCCGGTGCCCTCTTGAATGCTCAACTGAATCTGCCTCAACTACTTGGCGTGTGAACAATAGTTTTTCTCTCCTCGCATTTGCATGTATCATCAAATAATTTAAACCTGTGCCCTCTCGGTCTCAATCCATTTCCACACAGGAACAATACCTTGCTATCAACTTTATCCAGACACCTCACAGAGTCATTGAGTCAAATGGCACGGAAACAGACTTTTTGGTCCAACTAGTCCATGCCGAACAGAATCCCAAACTAAACAAATCCCACCTGCTTGATGCTAGCCCGTATTCTTTCAAACGTTTCCTATTCGTGTACTTATCCAAATGTCTTTTAAACACTATAATTGCACCCACATACACCACTGCCTCAGTAAGTTCATTCCGCATGTAAACAACCCTCCCTGCATAAAAAATTGCCTCCATGTCTTTTCTAAACCTCTCTCTCACCTTAAAAATGTGTCCCCAACTTTTATATCCCCCATTCTAGGGGGGGGGGGGGGAAAGCAGCGACCATTAACCTATCTATACCCCTCATTATTTTATAAACTTCTACAAGGTCGCCTTTCAATCTCCTATATGTTTTTGGAACTTCTATGAAATCTGCTCTTAAACTTTTTGCCTCCAAGGAAAATAAGATCAACACCGCAAGTCTTTCCAAAAAGTGAAGTTTCCTATCCTATTAGCCTAAACCTCTTCTGCACATTTTCCTATACATTCACATTTCTTCAATACGTGACGCTCAGAATTGTACCGCAACTGATCTCCAACCATTGTTCTGAATATGTTCATCATAAACTCCATACATTTGTACTCTATGAAACCTAACATACAGCATGCTTTATTAACAGTTCTCTGTCTTCATGTCCTTCCAATTTTAATGACTTATATGCATTTGCATCCTGGTTCTCTGCTCTGACACACTTTGGAATGTTTCAATTTATGTTACTCCATGTTCCTTGTACTAAAGTGTATCACCTCACAGTTCTCTGCAATAAACTTCAACTCCCACATAACTACACACTCAACCAACATGGTACTGTCCTGTTTAAGTGCTCCACTGCTCTTTTCATGTTTTAAATTTTCTCGAATTCCGTGACAAGATCAAGACCAAGATTAAGACCAAGATAATTTATTTTCTTCATCACACAAACTTACGCACCCAAAAATAGTCGAATGAACATTCGCTGAATTGCTGTAATGCAGTTATTAGCCTTTTTCATTGTGTCTGCTATTTTTTCACAATTTAATTGACTGTTGGAGCTGTTTTCCCATCTTTTGAACCAGCGAGCTGCTCCATGAAAAAAAAAGACATTACAACCACCGCTCAAAGCGTAGGATTTAGTTGTCAAACTAAACAGTAGAACAATTTTGTCTTGGAATTGGTGACTTCCTCGGAGTTTTGTAACTGTTTACAGGATGTGCCGAGGCAAGCGACTCCCATGGAACGGTAAAAATTTGAAGTTTTGCTTAATTTAACAAATATCCCATCGTTAACATAGACGATTGCAATAATTCTCAAATTGTAAAAACGTTCCGAAAGACAGTTCAGGAACTATTCGTTATGATGGATATTACGAGCTCTACAGAATACATTTAACTCACCATTGCAGAGTGCAAAGGGAATCAGCTGCGTAAAGGCAATTCGCTGGATTATCCACATCGTCCATTCGCCCATGGTAAAGATATGCAGCGTGTAAATGTGCAGTCTCCAGACAAGCAGTCTTAATAAATAGGCGCATACGGAACAATTTGTGGTCTATCTTTGTGGGCGTACAGAGCTTCTGTCATTGCACTTTGCAGAGGGAAATATCTCAACCACAGGATGTCCAAGATGAAGGTCACTCTCAATAAAATCCCATCCTACTGATTATTTTGGAACTTAAAAAGCAGAGGAAAATTTTCAATGCAAATGAATCCCTCGTGCCTTAACAAACAGGTTGTGTGATTTTCGTGCGCACCAATGTTGCGTTTCAACAAAGTTCCAAATTAATCGTCGTAAATGGACGGAAAACCACATTCTAGCGGCTATTAGGCGCGTTCTGCCAGTGACTCGATAAATAGAAACAATTTGCTCAGAGGTCTACTCATCGGACTCACAGTGATAGAAAAAAATGTTAAATAGAAGCCGCGGAAAGAAGGTTGAATTCGCCCCTAATGTATTCCAAAAGCAGAAGGTCAAATGCATGCATGAGAAATGTTGAAGGGAGGTTTTAGTTAGGTCATGAATTTAATGCTAAGCTTTAATACTAAACTTACCCAGTTGGCAAAAGTAACACTTCTGGTTGTTTTTTTGGTGAGGTTTATGTATGTTTCACAGTTTAAAATGTCAAACACGTGACAATACCATTCTAGAAACAAGACACTAACCCAGGATCAAACAGAATCCCTGTATTTCACCAGTGACGTCTGAATGCATGCAAACCGTTTATTACTTTCCTGGCAATTAAATGCTTAATTGTATTCTACAGCCACCGTCTCACTATGTTAATTATTGTTTAATTCGGAGCAATATTAGCTGACATGAAAACCAGATTAGCAAGGAGTCGTCTGTAGTCGTTTCTCAAATACTGTTTTTTAAAATTCTTTCATGCATCCTGACCCTCTCTGACAAGGCCATAATATGCTGCCCCTCGCGATTTACACTTGAGCTATGGGGCACTGCTGGATAAATGCAACGACATTTTGAGTCTGAAACCTCAAGTCGGCTAGACAGAGTAAAGATGATAGTTTCCTTCCTGTTGTTTCTTTACCACGGCAAAGACAATATATTCATGGTAAGTGAGCCTGTGATTAGCTTCAAGTCTATCTTTAAAAAAATACAGTTCAACAGCGTTCTTGATGGGATTTGAGTGTCAGCTTGGACATCTGGTTAACTGGCCCAGTGACACGAATTTTATGCCAACATCTTCCTACAAGAAAAGAAATGCAGGGTTTTGACATGCCAACGGTGAGCATGGCGACATGGTTCCAAGTCAAGATGTTAACGTGTCTGGCTTGTACAGAAATGGCAGTTTTTGGTGTTGGTATGTATCCCCTGCCCTTGCCATTCTAGTTAAAGTGCCCTGGTGATTCGCTGCTGTGTATGTTGCGAATGGTTGTTGTGAAACTCTGTGTTTATGTGATGGATCTCTAGCGTCTACAGTGATACTTTTAGAATAACCGGGGGACACAATTTCAAGTCCTAATACTGACAGCTATTGGAAATTGTGTGCGAGTAATATATCTGCAGTAGGTTATAGACTCAAGGATGTGGCCATAAAATATCAGAAATTTTGGTAAAAACCCATCTGCTTCATTAATGTCCATTGGGGAACATCTATGATTCTCACGTTCTCTGTCTACATATTACTTCACACATATAGCAATGTAACTAATGCATAACTGCCCTCGAAATGGACCGTTAAGTCTCTCAGTTCAGGGGCAGTTAGAAATTGGCAATAAATGCTAGCCTTCCCAGTGATGTTCAAATCCGACGGAAGAATAAATAACAAAATACAATCATTGGCAAAACAAACTAAAGCAATATGAAAGAAAATGTGTTCACCAAGCCAGTTGTCAAGTACCGGAAGGCACTGCCTGAGTGTGGAGGTACGTTCTTTTGAATCCTTTAAAAGACTCTGAGACTGTTGTTTTTTTTTTCATTCAATCGTAGGACCTAGATGTCGCTGGCTTCCCAGCATTTATTGCCCGTCCCTATTTGCCCTTGAGAATGTGATGGTGAACCATACTGCCATTAAGTAGGCAATTCCAGGATTTCAACAGGATTTCAATAGCAACAGGGAAGGAACAATGATATATTTCCAAGTCAGGATAGCGTGTACCTTGGAAGGGAACATCGATATGGTGGCGCTCCCATGTAGCTGCTGCCTTTGTGCTTCTAGATGGAAGTGCTTATAGTAAGGAAGCTGTTGATTCAGGATCTTGCGTGACTTTCTATAGTGCATCTTGTGACTGCTACAGCTAAAACAAAACTAAAAAAAACGTGAAATTGAAGAACTGGCCACTTCCCTTCTATTGTTGAACTGTTAAACTCCATAGACTCTTCTGTACTCAGTGTCAGTGGGTGAGGGAATGGATGTTAGTGAATATGCTTCAAAACTGAATGCTGTGTTAGTGAATGTTTTGTCCTGAAATGTTGATAGTGGAGGAATCAGTGATGTTAATGCCATTGAATGCGTAGGAGCGGCGATTAGACTGTCTCTTATTGGAGATGGTAATTGACTGGCAATTGTGTTGTGTGAACGTTACTTGTCATTTGTCAGCCCATGTTTTGATATTGTCCAGATCTTGTTACATTTGGATGTGGCCTACTTGAGTCACGAAAGGTGCAAACATTGGTGAACATTCTCACTTCTGACCTTATGATAGAGGGAAGGTCATTGTTGAAGTACTTGAAGATGACTGAGCCTAGAACACTAACTGGAGGAACTCCAGCACAGATGTCCTTGAGTTGAGATGATTGACCTCCAACAACCACAACCACGAGAGGAGAGTTTACCCCCTGAATCCCATTAATTCCAGTTTTGCTAGGGGTCTTTGAACAATCGTCAAATGCGGCCTTAATATCAAGGATTGTCACTCTCTCTTGACATCTGGAATTCAACTCTTTGCTCCATGGTTGAACCAAGGCTATAATGAGGTCGGGAACTGTGTGGCACAAGTGGCATACAAACATGGCGTCAGTGAGAAGGTTATTGCCAAGCAGGTGCTGCTTGATAATATTGTTAATGACATTTTCCATCCCTTTACTGATGATCGAGAGGAGGGAATGGGACAGTAATTGACTCAATTAGATTTGTCCTGCTTTTTTGTGTAAAGGACAAACCTGGGCAATTTTCCACATTGTCGAGTAGAGTCAATTTGACGATGCTGTCACTTTTTAAACAAAGTTGTT
Source organism: Rhincodon typus (assembly GCF_021869965.1). Lineage (NCBI taxonomy): Eukaryota > Metazoa > Chordata > Chondrichthyes > Orectolobiformes > Rhincodontidae > Rhincodon > Rhincodon typus. The sequence continues at coordinate 18,817,496 of NC_063366.1, read as the reverse complement.
TTGTCCTTGGATTTTTAAAAGAAGTTTGTAACGGCAGAGGTGCAGAAGAGTCTAAGGAGTTTAACAGTTCAACAATAGAAGGGAAGTGACCAGTTCTCGCATTTCAGGTTTCTCCTAGTTTTTTTTTAGATGTAGCAGTCACAAGATATTTGAGTCCAGAAGAGTTGACAGCTTCAGTAAATGATTCCTAACAGATTTTTTTTTTTTGAAATCTTTCTGGATATTGTTCTCTCTTGCCTGTAAAAATCTGTGTTTGAATTTACCTTTTTGTAGAGGGGTGTGTTTATGGAATGTTACTAAATGGAACAGTTAATTAGTCAAATTACTGTACCAATATTCAGTTAAGTTTTCCGACAGTTAAGTTACTCTAAATTCCATTTTCTTTGTTCGTGTTTTTACTGTAGTGTTTAATTAAATTGTGTTTTGCTTAAAGCCAAGTGGTTTGACCAGTTACATCACACCTGCAACACCCACATCACATCTATCTCTAAAATAAGAAAAAGTAAGGGTCGAGAGATAGGAATAACTGCAGATGCTGGAGTCAGAGATAACACAGTGCGGAGCTGGAAGAACACAGCAGGCCAGGCAACATCAGACGAGCAGGAAAGTTGACGTTTCGGGTCGGGACCATTCTTCAGAAATTTCAACTTTCCTGCTCCTCCGATGTTGCCTGGCCTGTTGTGTTCGTCCAGTTCCACACTGTGTTATCTTAGGGTCTAGGGAACGTTCTTAAAATATTTTGAGGATTTCTGGTCTGGTCCATAACATCAGTGTTATACCTGTGCTGGAACTGCTTGGCCAGGGGAGTGGCAAGTTCTGGAGCACAAGTCTTCTGTACTATTGTGGAATGTCGTCAGGATCCACAGAGTTTGCAGTGTCCAGTGGCTCCAAACTTATGTTGATATCACGTGGAGTGAATCGTGTCAGCTGAAGACTGGCTTCTGTGATCCGGGGGACCACTGGAGGAGGTCAAGTTGGATCATATACTCAGCACATCCAGCTAAAGATTTTTGTAATTACTTCAGAAGTATGTATTGCACTGGTGTGTTGGACTTTTCCATCATTGAGGGCGGGGGTTAATTTGGAGGCACTTCCCCCAGTGAGTTGTTCAATTGTGCACCTCCATTCACGACTGGAGAGGACTGCAGAGATTTGAAAAGAAACAAAGTGCAAGGTTAAGGACAGAAAGCAGGAGAAAAACAATAAAAGAAACGTTAGTTCAGAAACGAGTGCGAATACCATTGGTCGAGACATCTTCTTCAACTCTGCTATATTTCTGTGATGTTGCAGCCCTTGCCTTTTTTTATGCAGATCAATGAATTGCGTGCTCTTGCCGATGACGCCTTAGCAATGTACTGCTGTGTTTGTGGATACAGCATGTGATTTTGCCAGGTGGCGCTGCTGGCAATTTTTTGGATACAGTGATAAATGCGTAGGTACTTTCTAACCAATTTTCCGGACGTATTATTGAACATGTCTGGAGCAAGTGGGACAATGAATCTGAGCTTTCTGGCTTAGTGGTAGGGACACTGCCACTGTACACAAGAACCACAAGTTCACATTCTATTTTATTTGGTCAACCTATTGATGTGTGTCACTACACATCTCTGGAACATATGAGATTTGAACTGAGGTCTCCTGCCTTTGAGGTAGGGTAACTACTATTGCACAAAAGGATCCCTAAACTCCTCACTGTAGCGTCCCCCACCCAGCCACCTCCAGCTGCTTCAACAATTGCCTTGCCTCCATCATAAAGTCAGAAGTGGGGATCTTCATTGATGATTGCACATTGTTCAGCACTATTCATGATTCCTCAGATACTGAAGTAGTCCAGTGCAAATGCAAGGAGACCTGGAAAATATCCAGGCTAAAAAATAGCCAAACAAAAATTGCCGTTCGGTCATAAAAGAGCAAAGCAATGACTGTCACCAACAAGAGAGAATCTAACTATCGCTGCTTCACATGCAACGGCATTACCACTGCTGAATCCCTGCTATCAACATTCGGTGGGTTACTATCGCTCAGAAGCTACACTAGGGGGAACAATAATCTGTTCGATTTTTTGCATTCATCTAAATGCATTGCACATCGGTACAAAAACGTTTATCAAAGCTGGAGCGTCAGAAATAAAACAAAAGAAGGCGCTCGGATCAGTAAAGTTTCATTGTTTTAAGTTATTTTATCACACAAAGGCTGCGTTAATTTTGCTGAGTGGAGGAGAGATGGCAAGATGAGCTTCATGAAATGTGCAAATACAGTGTCTGTGTAATAAATATGCAGCCCTGGTATGAACATTACCTTAAATATAACGTTGCAATCTTCTTGTTTCAATCTCTCCCTACCTCTGGTTCCTATTGAAATTTTCTATAAGCTTCTACCAACTTCAGAGCGCTTGACTACTTCGTCCTATGAGAAAATCGTAGGGATAAAATATAATAAAGTCGAATGGTGCAATTCGCAAAGAATTAGAGTCCTAGTGTCGTTGTTTTGTTACTAGAGCAGTAGTACAGCTACTCAGACTAATGCTTAAGGGACGCAGGTTCAAATCCCACCACAGCATCTGGAGACGATTAAATGTAATTAAGGAATCGAAACTGCAACGTTATTCCTAGCATCAGCAACCACGAAGCGAGCATCAGTTGCCATAAAAACTTAACTGCTTTCCTAAATGTCCTAGTAAGCAAATTGTTGTGGGGGCAATTAGGAATGACAAAAATTTCTTAGCAACAGCCCCATCCTTTTCATAATGTTACCGGTATATCTACTTCATTATCTGCTTTATAAGTCCAACAATATGCCTTAATAATTCCTTATACTTCCGCATGCCAGCTAAAAAGGTTCTTTTCAATTGATGGTGTCATTATTTGCTGATTGCAGTTTTTCAAATCAGTATGTTTCTAATTTCCAGAGGTAGCACAATCGAGGCATCATTTCTGTGCTTATAACTTTTAGTGGCATCCAAAATAAATTTAGAAGAACATAGAGGTTTGTAAATTTTCTGTCCTGTTTAACACAAAGCATACAGGGAAAAAGGCACACACTTCAAGTTAGCCAGTCTTACACCAGTCCTGGGAAAATTACTAGAAGCCATTATAAGTGACACAATGGAGTTTTTGATATTGTACCTGACCTATATTGCACCTATGCAATAAACCGTTGTACCACGATTTGGAATTTAAGTGTAGCATTGCATTTGCAATGATACATACCATTTCATTTGTATTCCAGTTTGTAAACTAGTATGTTAATGAGTACAAAAACCAGCAAGATTATTGGTGTCCGAAGTATAGATGTTAAAGCAGTCTTGAGTCTTGGACAACTTGATATGTCTATTCTCCCTGAAATGATTAAACAAAAGAACATTTTACTTTTATCAGCTTAATATTTAGGGATAAGAGGTGTGTCATATGCAAAGTTGTAAAAATATTCCAGTCCGTGTTGTATTGACGAGCAAGGTGTAAAAATACTTCGAGTGGCATCTAATTTGTATTATCTTTCTTGAACGTGATTTCTCAAATATCAGTCCCTTCCGTTCACTAGAAAATACATAAATGGTTACTTGATCATTTTATAAACACAATGCAAAAAACTGGCATGTCTGTAGCAATGATATGATTTGATTCTTGAACTGTATTATTTATAGTATCTCAGTTGGTGTTTAATTTGCATCCACAATTTCACAATTTCTCCAATGCATATCCTCAACAGATACAGGAATATAAGTCTATCGAGACCATAATAGAAATTCCAGCCAAATTTCTCCTAGCATTCACGAAGAAATTAAGTTGCTATCACTCCATGTAGGGAATTAAATGTTCACCAAAGTCAGTCCTCGGCGATAGTCACATAATTCACTTTTTGCTGGATTACATTCAGGTCTGTGAACTACGCATTTAGAAAAGCTTTAAACATATTAAATGAGTAGCTTCATGAAATGTTCGCCACACAAAAAAAATATGAGAAGTGAGGCAATATTGCAACAGTTAGTATTAAGCTTGATTTACATGCTATACTTTTTGAAGTAAATCCATTTCTATATATCATAGCCGTAGTCATACAGCACAGAAATAGATCCTTTGGTCCAACTCATCCATGCTGACCAGGTTTCCCAAATTAAAGTAATTCCATTGCCTGCATTTGGCCCATATCCCTCTAAACCTGTTCCATTCATGTACCTGTCCAAATGTCTTTTAAATGTTGTAACGATATTTCCATCTATCACTTCCTCTGGCACTTCATTCCACATATATGGACAACCTTCTGTGTGAAAAAGTAGTCATAGAGTCATCGAGTAATAAAGCATGGAACAGGCCCTTCGGTCCAAACTGGTCCATGCAGACCATGGTGCCCACTCAGCTAATTCAAATTGCCTGCATTTGGTCCATATCCCTCTAAACACTTGCCAACCATGTACTTATCCAAATGTTTTTTAAATGTTCCTGCCTCAACCACTTTCTCCAGCAGTTCATTCCATATACACACCAATCTCTGCGTGAAGAAGTTAACCCTCAGGTCCTTCTTAAATCTATCCTCTCTCATCTTAAATCTATGCCGCCTGGTTTTCAATTTCCCATCCCTGGGAGAAAGACTATATGCATCATCCTATCTATGTCTGTCATGATTTTATACACCTCAATAAGGTCACACCTCATTCTCCTATGTTCCAAGGAATAAAGTCCTACTAGTCCTGGCAATATCTTCACAAATCTTGTTTGCGCAGATTCTGCTTTAACTATGTCTTTCCTATAACAGGGTAACCAAAACTGTACACAATACTCCAAGTGCAGCCTCACCAACGACTTATACAACTGTAATATAACGTCCCAACTCCTATATTGTATACTCTGGCCGATGAAGGCCAGCATGCTAAATGCCTTCTTCACCATCATGTCTGCCAGTGACGCCACTTTCAACGAACTAGGTACCGTTCTGAGGAAGAGTCACCGGACCTGAAACGTTAACTCTTTTTTTTCCCTTCACAGATGCTGCCAGGCCTACTGAGCTTTTCCAGCAACTTAGATTTTGCTCCTGATTTACAGCATCAGTAGTTCTTCGGTTTTTATTTAGTATGTGCTTGTACTCCTAGGTACCTCTGTTCCACAACACTCATCAGGACTTCACCATTTACTTTATAAGTCCAACGTTGGTTTGACTTTCCAAAATGGAACACCTCACACTTATCTTTATTTAATTGCATTTGCTAAACCTCAGCCCACTTCCCCATCTGATCAAGGTCCTTTGGTAATTCTTGGTAATATTCCTCGCTATCAGCAATACCTCCTAATTTTGTATCCTCCACAAACTTAATAATCAAAAAAACCAAAAAACTGCGGATACTGTAAATCAGGAGCAAAAACAAAGTTCTGAGGAAGGGTCACCGGACCTGAAACGTTCATTCTGTTTTCTCCTTCACAAATGCTGCCAGGACTGCTGAGCTTTTCCAGCAACTTTGTTTTTGAACTTAATAATCATGCCTTGTACATTCACATCCAGATCATTTATATAAATAACAAATATCAAAGGCTCCAGCACCGACCCATGTGGCACATCAACACTCAAAGGCCTCCAGCCCGAGAAACAACCTTTAATCATCATCCTCGCTATTTTTTAATCCAATTAGCTAGCTCTCCTGGGATCCCATGCGGCCTAACCTTCGAGACTAGCCTGCCGTGTGAGACCTGTCAAAGACCTCACTAAAGTCCATATAGACAACATCCACTGCCCTACCCTCATCCATCTTTCTTGTCGCCTCTTAGAAATATCCAGAAGATTTGCCAGTCATGACTTCCTGTGCACAAATCTGTGCTGACTATCCCTAATCAAACCTCGACTATCCAAATGTTGATTGATCCTGTCCCTCAGTACCCTCTCCAATAAACTGCCTACCACTGATGTCAGGCTCACTGGCCTTTAGTTCCCTGGCTTGTCTTTGCTACCTTACTTAAACAATGCAACAACATTAGCCACCTTCCAGTGTTCCGGAATTTTACCAGCGACTAAAGATGAAGCAAAAATCGCTGCAAGGGAACCTGCAATTTCTTCTTTAACCTCCCATAACGTCCAAGGATTGACTGGATCAGGCCCAAGGGATTTATCCACCTTAATACGATCTAAGGTTCAAACATCTCCTCTCTGGTAATAAGTATGCGGTCAAAAACATTCCCCCTTGCTTCTCTTATTTCCTTAGCATCCGTGATTCTCTCCTCAGTAAACATCTCCCGTGGCTTCACACACAGATGGCCATGCTGATCTTTAAAGGGACCTATCTCTCTCTAACCACCCTCATACTCTTAATATAGCTATAGAATTTCTCGGGATTATCTTTAACCTTATCTCACAGGTTCATTTTGTACTGTCTTTTTTGCTCTTCTGATTTCCCTCTTGAGTGTGCTCCTGCAATTTTTATAGTCATCACTTGAGCCCGCTGGCTTAAACCCAATGCATGCCACCTTCCTTTTCCTGACCGGAGCCTCAATATCCCTCATCAGCCAGGGATCCCTAAACCTGTCAGATATTCCCTTCACCCTAACAGAGACATATTGTCCCTCGACTCTTGCTGTCACACTTTTAAAAGCTTCCCATTTGTGAGTCAATCCTTTTCCTTCTAACAGGCTCACCCATTCGACCGCTGCTAGATCCTGCCCAATAGCCCCAAAATTGGTCCTGCTCCAGTTTAGCACTTTAACGTGTGGACCTGTCCTATCTTTTGCCATAACTATGTTAAAACTAAGAGAGTTGTGGTCACTGGACCCAATGAGATCTCCGACAGACACTTCAGTTACTTGCCTGACCTTGTTTCCTAAGAGGAGGTCCAGTGTTGCACCCTCCCAAGTTGGGCCGTCTACATATTGATTTAGGAAACGTTATTTGACAAAGTCCATTAAGTCCCTTCTAAATCGTTCCTCTCTCACCTTAAACTTATACCATCCAGTTTTGAACTCCCCTACCCTAGGGAAACGAGCTTTACAATTCACCTTATCTATGCCGTCATGATTTTACAAATCTCTAAGATCACCCCTCAACCTCCTACATTCTAGGGAAAAAACTCCCAGCCTATCCAGCTTCTCCTTGTAACTCAAACCCTCCCATTCCTGGTAAATTGCAAATTGTTTCTGCACTCTTAACAATTTAATAATATCCTTCCTAAAGCAGGTTGAGCTGAACTGTACACAGTAGTCCAAATGTGACCTCACCAATGTCCTGTATAGCCGCAACATGACATCCCAACTCGTATACTCAATGTTCTGACCAATGAAGGGAACCATTTCAAACGCCTTCTTCACCAACCTATTCACCTGTGACTTTCAAGGAATTATGTATCTGAACCCCTTGGTCTCCCTGATTGATAACACTCCCAGCACCCTATCGTGAACTGTGTAAGTCCTGCCCTGTTTTATGCTACCAAAATGCAACACCTCGCATTTATCTAAATTAAACTCAATCTGCCACTGCTCAGCCAATTAGTCCAAACGGTCAAGATCTTGTTGTACTCTTCATTGTTCATTGTAACACCAATTTCCGTGTCATCCATAAACTTACTAGCCATGCTTCCTGTATTTGCATCCAAATCCTTTATTTAAATGACCAACAACAATGGATCCAGCATTGATTCCTGCAGAATACTGCTGGTTACAGGCCTCCAGTCTAAAAAAGTAACCCTCTACACCATCCTCTTTCTGCTACAGTCAAGCCAATTTTGTATCCAGTCTAGGTCTCCCTGGGTCCCATGTAACCTAACTTTATGAACGAATCCATCATGTGGAACCTTGTCGCGGTGTTTATGTAGTTGTAACTATAACTATCATGTATGAACAGGCTTAATGAAGAAACGTTTTAAACTACTAAGATAGCAAGAACTGCAGACGCTGGAGTCAGCGATAACAAAACGTGGAGCTGGAAGAGCACTGCAGGCCAGACACCATCAGAGGAGCAGAAAAGCTGACGTTTCGGTTCTGGACCCTTCTTCAGAAAATTCTTTTCCAGCTCCACACTTTGTTAATATATTAATCTAATTCACTTAGGGGTACATCACATTATTCAATGCTAATGCATGTCATTTATATATAAGATTACGCCATCTGGCTAGCTGGCCGTATACACTTACTGATAACAATTTAAGACAGATGCTAATATTATATTAAGCTAATTTTGAACAGTCTGATTTTACCACATCTATTTCCCTCCATTGGTCATGCTGCCCAGTGCTAAAAGAAAGACGTCAATTGGCTGCACTACTTTAACAGAATCCGCTAAAGGAGTTGTAAGGTAACTAAAACGGAGAAAACCGGAACAAACCAATCATACACCTTTACAATTAGAACAGTTTTCGTTTGTTTCACTTTATTACTTACGCTTCAGCTCCAGTTTAGTGCCGTTTCCGTGTCCTTCCCCTGCTCCAAGTACGCTTACATGACAGTAGTAAGTGTCCGAGTCTTTCTCAATCAAGTCGGAGATATTAATGAAGATCCTGTTGATGGCAAATGAATCACTGCCTGATGTCTGCAGCCGAGCTGTATAAAAGGGACTATTATCCAGTTTGTACCCATCCGGTTTACCCCGCGTCCAGTGAGCTGCACCAACCGGAAATAGGATTCCTTCAAAGTTCAAGGCACAGTTCAGTGTGACCGACTGGCTCTCTGTTGCAGTTATAAAGGGAGGGAACTGGAAGATAGTGACATTCAACTTCGCACCTACTAATAGAAAAATAATAACGAGATAAATGCAAAATTCCATTCCTCTGTGCCGCCATCACACAATTCTCGCTGGTAACTCTAAATATCACGTTACACTATGTAGAAAATGAACAGAACAACAGATACTAGATAGTCAAACATGAGCAGAATATACTAAAAAAAATGCCTTTAGCAAACCAGTCATGCTTTGAAGCAGTTAAGTATTGGTTGCGTTGTACCGTCTCCCGGATTTCTCTTCTGAGCCAAAATCTAAATGTAATTGCAAATCGATTACCTGTGATACTGAACTATATGACATTCATATTTCTATTGTCCTTTATCACTCCCCGAAGACTACTTTCTAATTCCTTGTATTTTCTACCAATTTGAGAATGCATAGAGCTCTTGTTATATTTCGCCACTGGAGTCCCTCAATTTATAATCAACGGCCCATATTTGTAAAACATGTTACAAATATACAGCTGCCTCAAGAAAAGAGCACCGTTAATTTGCCCCTTAAATTAGAGTTTTAGCTAATATAACAATAAAGGCGGGGACCCGGATCCGTACGTGCATAAACGTTGAAGACTAGAGATGGGAAACCAGTTGCTCAGAGAGCTAGGAGATTTTTTTAAAAAATGGTTCAGGATCAGGGAGCAGTGAAATCGGAGGAAGTGCAATGAAGATTTGGGGACCGCGTGCGAAATGCGCATGTAAGTAAGGTCGGTGATCTGTAGGCAGATATTGCCGGATGTTATTATAATATAACGCCAATAATAGACCCTCGCTCAAACGGGAAGGCGACTGTAATCTTGATATCGTTCGTTAGAAAGTCGTCATAAAAGATAGAAGACGTAGAAAAAGGAAGGATAACACTAATGATGAAGTATAATACAACTTGAGTAGGAAGGAGTGTACTGAAGACAAAAACGAAACAAGTTTGTTAGCATTAAATTATTATATTTGACTTAGAGGTGTTCCTTTATACGGTAACAGCTGAGCCAAATACAGTACATATTTATGGATGTGTTCATCGCTTTTTATTCCCGGAAGTGGTCGCCAGCCTTTCATAACAGCTGTAGCTCGAACAACCTCACCCTCAACACACGTGGCTGACGAGGAGATTCCCCGTATTTACTGGTGTGTCACGAGCGTAACAGGTCAAACACCATCCTGTATTGCCAATATTATGAATGTACTATACGAGGCATTCAGACGCTGGAGTGAGACTGAAACTTGACGAAGGGACTCTACCACAGCAACCCAAAACCTCAGACGTAATTGTATTAGCGATAACCAGTTGGTGGGAGTGAATTTGCAAGTTAATTGCAGAAAAATGCAAGAGTCAATGACGAGTGAAAGTAGGAAATTCAGTTATCATAATATGCACTGGGATAAAAGTAGCTAAAAAAGGAAACAGGAGATAAATTGCAGACAAGTAACCAAGAAAATAACTTTCACGATTAGTGTATACTGGTCTGAGAATGACGTAAGCAGGATTTTACCTTTTTGTCATTAATCTCTCGCTCCTATACTCTAAACTCCGATCAATAAGCGCTGCGACAACATATGCTTTATTGACTGTGCTATGTACCTGTCCAACAATTGTAATATTTTATGCATATACGCATCCAGACTACTCTGCTGCAGACACTTTAGAATGGTATCCTTCATTTTGAACCGTTTCCATGATATTTGCACTAAAGTGTATTGCCTCACACTTTTCTGCAATAAATCACCTATCTACCCACTCCAACAAGTTGCCAATGTCCTTTAATACTTTTACACTGTACTCAGCACGGTTTACAAGCTCCCAGGTTATGTATTGTGATGAGGGGTGTAGGATGTACTTTAACATGCATACATAGACATGTACATATATACAGATTTAATTGTCTGGATTTTAAAATTGAATGGGTTACTTTGCCGAATTTTTTAAGTAACTACTCAGAGAGTGGTTCCAGCACAGTGACCTAATCCAGTAGGCCTCAGAGCAAAGGGACCTTCTGGAGTATTATCACAGAATCACATAAGTGTTACAGAACAGAAGAAACCCGTTCCGTCCATTGTGACTGCACCGGCATGTTAAATGACCATCATTGCCAACTCACAATCTCCTGTTTATATTTTCCCACACACTTGTCGATTTTGTTTTGTCCAAGTCATCATCCAATGCCTCAATTGTACCTGCCACCATCATCTTCCCATTTGCTAAGTGAAAAAAAAAAATTATCTCACAACACTCTCGATTCTTTTTCAGATCCACTTAAATCTATGTCCTCTTGCTCTTGGTCCTTTTATGAACTGGAGCACGTTCTCACTACCCATTCTATCCGGTCGGCTCGTGATTTTGAAAACCTCTATCAGATCTCTGTAAGTCTTCTCTCCAAGGGAATGGTCTTAGCTTGTTCAATCTAGCCTCATAATTGAAATTTTGCATCTCTGGAACCATTCTTGCAAACCACTTTTTCACCCTTTCTAAAGCATTCACATCCCTCTGATAATTCTGCGTAAGACTATATACTATCGTCCTGCTGAAATCTAACAATTATTTTATATAAGTTCAACATCACCTCCTTGTTCTTATACCCTGTTCCTTTATTAATACAACCAAATTTACTGTACGCTTTAATTACTGCCGTCGCTCCCTCTCTTTCGCTCTCTCTCTCTCTGCCTATCCTGTCCCTCTCAATGATCTGTGGACTTTTACACCCAGGTTCCCCTGCATTCACCACACCTCCCCCTCCCAACCTTAGAATTGTACCCTCTATTTTATATTGTATTTCAATGTTGTCCTACCAAACTGAATCACGTCTTTTTTCTCTCCATTGAAACTCATCTGCCTACTCCATCAACTTGTCCATATCCTTTTGAATTCCTGCACTGTCTTTCCCACAGTTTACAATTTCCTAAACTTTGTATTATCCGAGAACTTTGAAATTATACCGCATACCAAAGACGTTTTGGGTGCTGTGGTAGACTCCCTTCGTCAAGTTTCAGTATCATTAATATATATCAAGGAAAGCAAGTGATCCAATATCAGTCCTTACGGAACTTCAAACTACAAACCTTCCTCCTGGCCAAAAACTATCCATTGACAGCTACTGTCTGCTTCTATCATTAAACCAATTTTGTGTAATGTTGCCACCACACTTTTATTTCATCATCTAATGCTTTCCTTATAAGTGAGTTGTGTGGAACGGTATCAAAACTTCTGGGAGACCGTGCACGTCATATGAACAGCGTTACCCTTTATCAAGCCTTTATGTTACCTCTTCAAACGTTCCAGCAAGTTACATGAACATAATTTCCCCTATAGAATGTTTGCATTTTTCGGCGATGTTCTTACAGATTTGTTCTGCTGTTTGCTCCCCATTAGTTTGTGCTGTATAGACTATAAGTAATGTAGTAATATTATTTTTGTTCCCTTTTCTAGTAAAATCGACTTTGTCCTTGAACCATCTGCAATATCGTCTTTCTGCAGCGCTGCAATTCTCCCTTTAACCAATGCTGCCACTGTTCCTTTTATTTATTTATTTTCTTCTCTTTTCTGAACATGTTCTAACCAGAAAAATTTAACACCCAACTGCGCCCTTCTTTGGACCGTGTTTCTGCTATAGCCACAAGATTAGATTTCCCAAGCCACACCTGTAACTCACTAATCTTCACGGTATGGAATGTATTCACACACTTACACTATAAACCCGATATAGACTCGACTTCTTTCTTCTTTTACGAAGATGCACGTATTAATTTGATTATTCTTTAACCCAATGCTCTCGATCCTTCGCAATATTTTGTGCATCTTGATATTACTGTGTAACATACGCTCATGCTTCTCATATTGCTGCTGAGTTAGTTTAAAATAAAGCTTGCCGAACCCCACTAACCATCACCACAACAGCATTTGAAAAACACCCCTGAAGGGACTCAGACCCAGCTTCTCTTAAGGGTCGACATGGTGTCTCAGTGGTGAGCACTGTTGCTTCACAGGACCAGGGACCCGGCTTTGATTCCAGCCTCAGTGGCTGTGCAAAATTTGCAAATTCTCCCTGTGTCTGTGCAGATTTCCTCCAGGTGCTCCTGTTTCCTCCCAGGTGTGCAGATCAGGTGGACGGCCCTGTAGTGTCTGGAGATGTGCAAGCTGATTGGGTTAGCCATGGGAAGTGCACAGTTGTAGGATGGGGGCGCAGAACTGGGTGGAATGTTCTTCAGAGGCTGGGTGTGGACTCGATGGACAGAATGGCCTGCTTCCACACTGTGGGGATTCTATAATTCTCTGTTCAGATCCATTTTGGCCAGCTGGTACAGATGCCATTAGACTCAGAGTCAGTCTCAGTATCCTAGAATCTAAAGCCCACCCTCCTGCGCCATTAATCCAGACATGTATTCATCTGTTTTATCCTTTCTTATTTGTACTTATTTCATGTGAATAAAGGCATTTCAAACCAGCGCCAACAAAAAGTATGAAAAACCGGTACGTTGAGCACAGAGCATTAAGGTAGCTCATAGCAAAATGATTGAACCTTATTGTTTTAGCAATGCAGTTAACTCAACTGGACTCACGACATAAATGCAGTAGCTACAAGGGGAGGTCAGAGGCTAGGAATACTGCAGCGAGTAACTCACCTCCTAACGCCCACCATCTACAAGGCACAAGTCAGGAGTGTGATGGATTACTCTCCACTTGCCTGGATGAATGCAGCCCCAAAAACACTCAAAAAGCTTGGCACCATCCAAGATAAAGTTGCACACTTGATTGGCACCGCATTCTGAAGCATCCATTCTCTTAACTACCAATGCTCAGTAGCAGCAGCGTGTACTGACTACCAGATACACTGCAGAAATTCACTAAAGAATTGCATAATTATTAATTTGCCATTTAATTGAATAATTAGAATAGAATTAAACTTATGAAAGTGTTTCTGTTTGAAACCAGCGAATATACCAGATAAAATGCCCTAATGTCAAACATTCCATCAGAAACTACCTTATTGGCATTTTCTGTATCATAACGTTACTTTATAAAATGTAAAAGAGTTTTCTCTATAACTTTATTTTAAATTCGTTTTTGTGGAATGTGGGTGTCGCTGGCTGGCCAGAATTTATTGCTCATTACCAGTTACTCTTGAGAAGATGGTGATGAACTGTCTTCTTGAAAAGCTGCAGTCTACTTGCTGTGGGTTGATCAAGAATGCCATTAGGGAGGGAATTCCAGAATTTTGACCCAGCGACAGTGAAGGAATGGCAACATATTTCCAAGTCAGGACTACAAGTTCTTGGAGGGGTCCTTGAAGGTGGCAGTGTTACCATATACCTGCTGTCCTTGTCCTTCTAGAAAGAAGTGGTCGTGGGTTTGGAAGGTGCTGTCTGAGGATCTTTTGTGAATTTAGTGAATTCTGGAATTCCGTCCCTAATGACATTCTTGATCAACCCACAGCAAGTAGACTGCAGCTTTTCAAGAACACAGTTCATCACCATCTTCTCAAGAGCAACTAGAAATGAGCAATAAGTCCTGGCCAGCCAGCGACATCCACATTCCACAAAAATGAATTTAAAATAAAGTTATAGAGAAAACTCCTTTACATTTTATAAAGTAACGTTATGGTACAGAAAATGCCAATAAGGTAGTTTCTGATGGAACGTTTGACATTAGGGCATTTTATCTGGTATATTCCCTGGTTTCAAACAGAAACCTTTTCAAAAGTTTAATTGTATTCTAATTATTAAACTAAATTGCAAATTGAGAATTATGTAATCATATAAAATAACAGTGATCATAGTTGACCAGGGCATTACATACTAACAAATTGTCTAAATAAAACAGAACATCACAAGGTACCAAATGCTATAAGAAGAGCAGTGCATAATAATGAACAATATAATTTAACTCACCAATGTTTAGTGGAAAGAGAATGAGCTGCATCATCATAAATTGCCAAATTAAAATCATCATTGATGAGCGAAGTGCAGGAGGAATTAGTTGTAATACTGCTTAAGATAAAGACTATCAATACCGTGTTTGTTGACTATGCTAATGAATTACTCGTTGGTTTTGAACTGACAAAACCACATGCGCAGACAACAAAGAAAGAAATGAATTATTGCTTTCAGCACGGATTTTTTTTTTAAATTCTAAATTGCATTAAGATTGTTAGGGTGATGATATCCAGTACATTTGCAGTTAGATAATGGAGTGCATTGTGTGTGTCAATAATGTATTACTGTAGAAACTATGATGATACTATGGCTTTAAGAGGTGTATTTTGTCCTTGTTTTATGAAGATAAGTTGACACAGAGGCTACGAATAGTCTGCTCCAAATCCAATAAAGTAAACAGATTGCGAGGCCTTTTTTTTAAGTTGGAACAAAAGAAGCAGCCTGAATGGGTGAGGTCAAGCTTCCAAAGAAACAGGATTGTTTTCTACACTTAGTCTTCAGTCGCAGTTGCTGGGGTCTCGAAGCTGGAAGCTTTTATTCCTCTCTCTGTTACAGCTAAAAGCAGGGGTTCTCTTCCTGCTGCTAGATTTGCATGTGAGGCAATCTATTTTACTGAATTTGCTTTTGTTTATGGGATATTACTATATTGGATTGGTTAATAAGTAGTTTATTATTTTGTTAAGCATTTCGATAGAGTTAGTTAAGCCAATTCTTTTATTTTATTTCAACTTTGTCTGTATTTTAATTATAGCATATGAATAAAATGTGTTTTGTTTCAAGCCTGACAGTTTAGCCAATCGAATTGCATCCAGCACACAATGCCTTACACTTCACTTTAAAATAACTTTATGATCTCGACTATCTTCTTAATACATTTTGAGCGGGTTTGGTCTGGTCCATAACATATTGTACCTATTGTTATATACTTGCACATTAGGCACCACTTTCCAGGAATAGAATCTAACTCGGTCGCTTTTGACTTGACTAATGTAGACCTCGGGACAAGGAAAAGTAAAATAGATTAATCAATGATTAAAGTAACGTTTCCTCCTGTAGCACACGCTAGAACTGGGGGACATAGATTAAAAACAAAAGTTTTCTTATGGAAGACAAAGATGAGGGTAATATTTTCTCTTTGTCTCAGAATGTTCGTCATCTTTGGAATTCCCTTCCCAGGAAATAGTGGGCGTTGTATCTTTAAATTTATTCAAGGTTGAGTTAAAAAGATTTTGATGGGCAAGGCAGTCAAATGCTATCAGGGACAGGCGACACAGTGGAGCTGAGATCACAGTGAGATCAGTCAGGATCTCACTAAACGATGGAGGATTCTCTAAAGACCGAACGACATATTCCTGAACCTAACTTCAATGTTCCTACAAAACTGCAGCACTGAACTCGATACGGAGGAAAACATTCTCTCCTAGAAAGATAGCAATGCATAGTGTACATCTGTCTACGGCTGTGAATGAATGTAATCTTCGTGGCTTAGAATTCATGTTGGAATATTAGCAAGGAACTCATAATAGGCTTTATTAGTACCTATCTATGAAATTCCCGGTGAACCTGTAACGGAGAACGAAGAATCTGAGTTAATAAAGGCAGAAAATGTGGGAGGAAGTCAACAAATTTGATAGCATCCAGGCAAAGGGAAAGAAACTTAATATTTGGAGTCGGATTTGATTCTTCTTCAGAATTTTCACTTTCAACCGTACACATTAAATATTAACTCAGTTTTTCTCCCTCTACAAGTGCTGTCAGAACAGCATTTCCTGTTTGTATTTCAGATTTCCAGCACCTGCAGTATTTCACTTGATTTCACAGCCTTTTTGATTCAACATCTAGCCTGTTCTCAGCTTCGTTGGAGAATTCAAGAAAGCCACAACTGAAGCTGATGGGGTTCACAGCATATTGAAGTTACGAAGGGTCATTTCAGTGAGTTATCAGGGCATGGGAAGACGTGAGAACTTTGGATTTGTTGGACAAAAGGTCTCTGTAATCCGGCTTCTGCAATTCTGCCCGTTTTATGTCACAATAATGATGCAGTTTTGACGAATCACTGCTATCTATGTCTATCCATTAATGTACGTCAGACCTTGACATGAGACAAGGAGTACCCCAATTATGAACAGGTTTAAACCATAGGCCCAGTATCTGTGTAATTCAATAACTTGTCATGGGTTAAATTGCCTCCCACCAACTCTTCCCTCATTGCAGGAGCTTTTTTCCATTCCCTTTGATTTGCTACATTTTCCCTTTAATTTCAGACTTTATTTACTATTCTCAACAAAGTGTATTAGTTGTAATGGAATGAAAGTGCGAACCGAAAAATCACTGCAAATCAAACACCATGTGGTATGGGACCTAACAGTGAGATTTCTATACTAATCTCCCAACTCAAAACTTCCTAAAATATACTGGTTTTCAAAAATGATATACTATGTGTGAGTTAAGGGCAAACTTCACCATCATAGCACGGGAGAATTTATTGACTCTAAATATTAAAGGTATTTAAATCAACTTATGTCTCCAATCTGTTTTTTCTTTGCTGAACTAAAGCCGGAAGTGATGAAAATAGACCTTTCTATCCTGAGGGACAGCAATTGGTCTGCTACGTGATTCAGCACACCTTTATGCCAAAACTGCAAAATTAGCAATTTTGAGTAATACATTTTAAAAATATTTTCGTAATTTGTGTGTTTTTCACCTCTAACTGTTCCACTTAAAAACTAAAGAAAGCCTGGCGAAAATAACACTAATTTAACTTTAGTCAAAGAAGCAAAGATTTGCATTTTCTACAACCTGCAACTGCTTCTACATCAAGACATGACCGGCACTACAGATTTCTTTGAATTGCCAGGAATAATAAAATGTACTCATTCTTTCCCACTTGCTAATATGGAAGGGTTGAAGGGTTGAAGCTGGAATAGCCTATTCGGCCCATCAATCCTTCTCCACCATTCAATATGAATATAAGGTGATTCTGTATCTCAGGGCCATACCTGCAAGCTTTCTCAATAGCCTTTGACCCCACTAAACACTAGAAACGTAATCTATTTATTTCTTAAATATGTTCAGTGATTTAGTCTCCGGAGCCTTGTGTGGCAAAGAATTACATCAATCACTACCCTCCTCATCTCAGTTGTAAATGGTCTGTCCCATATCATGAAACCTTATCACCTTCATTTGGAAGACGCAGACAGGAGAAACTTTAGCCTAGCATCCAGTCGGTCTCGCTCTGCCAGAATTTTACGCAGTGCAATGCACTCCTCGTCTCATTCAAGTCCTGTGAGTGCAGGCCTCGTCGGTCCTGTCTCTGCTTATGCGACAATCCTGTCTCCCTCGAAATCATTCTGATGAAGCCTTGCTGCACTCCATAGGCAAATAATAAAACGTTGCTATTACAGGTTGAACAAACAAATGTTCGGTACAATTTATGTCATTGTGAAAGCACAACCGAATGCAGAAGATTCGATCAGTCACGCCATTTGTTGCATACATAATGAGTTATAATTCTCTTTAAATCGTGGTATATTCCAGGAATAAGACAGTTAGGTTACACCAGTTGTCACTCTATTTCTAGTCTTAGCTGTGATCGACATTTCGAAACTTAAGCTTTCTCTGAAGAGTTCGTGCGTATTTCTACTAATCCAGATAAGCATCTCTTAACGATCCAGAGACCACACACGCACGGAGAAACATGCACAAAAATAGGTACGCGCGAGAATATGTACTAACATATAACCGTACCCATTGCTTTATATTTTGAAAAGATAGCCAGTTGTATCACTCTCATACCTCTGCTAACTACCAATGACATTACATTGACTGGATATTCACAAACACCTCCACTCACTATACTATTGATATAGTTCCACCTGGACTGTCCGAATCCTTGGTAAATTATTACGTGTGTCAATGAATGGTGTATACTGTAAATTGAATTTGATAAAGCTTTCGTTTTTTTTCAGTGGAGTACGTGGATGTTTCAGCCAGTTGCAACTTCACTGTTTGGATATTTGAAGAACCATTTTTATGAAAGAGCAAAAGGAACTAGAAAGCAATTGTCAAAATGGAAGTCGTGCAACTTATTAAGACTTCCACGCATTCATATTGGAAGCCTAAGCCAAGTATCTGCAAGTTCCTTGGTATAAGAGAGCAGCATTCGTCAGAGAGAAGACAACATTACTCAAATAATCCACTGTTTTGGAATAAGTGCGCAAGACACATGCATAATTCAGAATTTTTTAATATTGTAATGTCAAATCATAATCGTCCTAAAGCTGACGTAATCATGCCAAGAAATTATTGCTCATGATAATTATGCAGTTGTCAATAAATATATTCAACTCAAGGAAAGGGTTAAATTTAATTGATTTCTCGAGATCAAACGGAAAGATATACGATAAAGGAATAAATCACGAAGGAGACTGTTTAACTTTACGTAAAAATCAGCAATATATTTCAACAAGAGGACATGGACCAGAAGTGTAGTATTTACAAGCAGTAACAATTGCCTGCTATGGCTTCACAGCAAAAGTCTTCGCTGTGATTTGCCCTCTAGTTGTGCAACCACCTCTCAAAACTCAACTACTTATAAACCTATCCCTGTCTCCAGATCCATCCGTGTTAACCACGTCATCTCTAAACTCAATAGCAACAGTACGTACCATTTTTAGAAAGGCATCGCAGAAATTCAGCAAGACTCCCTAAACAACATGTTCCACGACCCACTGCCAATGGAGAGATAAGAGTGAATGGAACACCATCGCCTGCAAGCTCCCCTCCAAGCCACTCACCATCCTAACTTGTAAATATATCGCTATTCCCTCAATGTTGCTTGGGTAAAATTTTTGAATTCCCTCCCTACCGGCATTGTGGGTACACCTACTCCAAATCGAAGCAAAGACAGATGCCAACACATCGCCCCCGACCCCCCAGTCAAATTTTAAATTGGAATAGACATCATAGAATCCCTATAGTGTGGATGCAGGCCATTCGGCTCATAGAGTCCTCACCAACCCTCCGAAGAGCATCCCAACAAGCTCATCCCCCTTACCTTATCCCTGTAACGCTGCATTTCCCATGGCTAACCCTCTTAGCCTGTACATCCCTGGACACTATGGGCAACTTAGCACGGCCAATCCATCTAGCCTGCACATCTTTGGGAGAAACTGGAACACCCGGAGGAAACCCACGTAGACACGAAGAGAACGTGCAAATTTTACACAGAAGGTCGGCCGAGAGTGGAATCGAACATGGGTCCCTGAAGCTCTGAGACAGTAGTACTAACCACTTCAGATGAAACCGAAGTACAAAACGTTTTATTTATGCCCATATTTTCGAAATTTTCAACTTGGAGGCAGGGCTAAAGTGAACTGATAAACAAGATTGATGATTAGGTTAATAAAAGAACAGACACAGACTTCAAGCAGATACTTCGGAATGCAGAGAAGAGAAAAAATTCCACCAGGAAGGAAACAATTCCCAGGAGTCAGCCAACCATCCGTGGCTACCTAAAATATGGTTTATATTACAAATAAATAAACGTAAACATAAAACAAATACTTGTGCAAATATAGACATGAGTACTCTGGACAGAAAATAAAAACAAATACATAATGATTTTAAAAAGTGTGCAAAATAAGATTGAGGGAAATCCAGCTAGAAGTGCAAAGGAAGATTGTAAGTGTTTCTGTCGATATTTAGAGTTGGTCATATAGAGAGTGAGTCTGGGGAATTACTAATGGAAAGTAAGGATATGACAGATGAAGTTAACAGTTATACTACTTTATTCTTCACTTCAGAGGATACAGCAATAGCTCGGAAATATCTGTGAACCAAGAAAGGGAAGAGAAGAAGAACTCAAGAAGATTAAAATCACCAGGAAAGAGATACAAACAAACTTGTTGGAGTTGCAGAATGACAAATTCCAGGATCCTCATGAGCTCCATCCAACGGTCTTAGCAGATGTGTTTAGTATATTGTTCATAGTTCGGTTTTGACTTTCTAAAATTCTTCAGATTCGGGAAATGTTCCATTACATTACAAATTATCAAATCATTCTCCTTTATTCTAAAACAGATGACGCAGAAAGCAAGAAACTAAAAGCCCGTTAGCTTAACATCTGTCATCGCTAAGATATTAGCAACGATTATTACAGGCATAACAAAAGAGCATTTGAAAAGATAATCAGACAGACACAAACTTGATTTGCGAATTGGAAATCATGTTTACCCAATTTCTTAGTTCTTTGAGGTAGTAACACGTGCTGTGGATAACGTGATTGTATTATACATAGATTTTCAGAAGGTTTTTGGTAAGGTACCACGTCGAAGGTTTTAGCAGAAGATAAAAGCCCATGATGCAGGATGCATCGTATTGGCATGGGAAGAAGATGAGCTAGCTAACAGAAAATAGGGAATAGGCATAAATTGGTGAGCTTCTAATTTGCAAAACCTACCGAGTGGTGTGCCAAGGGGATTATAGAGGGAGACTCTTTGGAGTCTCCTCGTAAAGCTGAAGTAATAAAAAAAATTCTTCCAAAGTTTGATAATGACACAGATCGGTAGGATCATAAGTTGTGAAGAAAGCATAATGAGGTTACAAATGTATATAGATTCATGAGTGTGGAAGGATCTGGTAAGTAAATCTGAATATGGAAAATTACGAAATTTTCCAATTTAGCGTGAAAAATAACAAAAGAAGTGTATTATCTAGATTGTGATAGATTGCAGAGGGATTTTCAAGTACATGAATTGAAAAACGTTCCTGTGCAGGTACAGCAAGTATTTAGGAGAGCGAACAAAAACATATTGTTTATTGTGAGAGGAATTGAATAAAATATGTCAAAGCTTTGTTTCATTCAGCTGGGTAACTGTATAGTTTCCTCATTTAAGGAAGAAAGTAAATGATTTCAGAGAAGGTTTAATCACTTAATAACTAGAGTTGATTGAATTCTTGAGGTCTTAAGTAGACTTGATATCGTGGATGTGGAAAAGATATTCTATTTGAGGCAAAATCTGGAACTGGGATCACTGTTAAAATGAATTTGCCCATTTCGGGCAGTGGTGAGGATATTTTTTGTTCTCATAGACGGTCATGAATAGTTAGAATTCTCTTCCTTGAAAGACAAAATCCTTGAATATTGTTAACAGCCAGGCACAACGATAGGCAGGAATTTGGGGAAGTCAGATCAGCCGTGATCTTATTGAGTGGCAGAGCAGTATTGAGGAGCTAAGTTGCCTACTCTGGGTGTAAACAGTGCGACACAACTAATTCACTAGAATATTTGTGCCATGCTAATTCTGGAATACAAATCTATACAGCTCTAGAAAATTCTTTGCAGTTTCACACTGCATCAGATGTTACTTAAAAGTCACTAACAATTTGAAGAAAAAAACATATTCAAGCGCATAGCACCCACTCCATTCCAGATTTCTGTGAATGAAATATTTTGTTCCCTTATCTTTACGTTTTGCCAAATCAGCAGTATCTCCGTTTAGATTTGAACACTCTGCCAGTCGATTTGTAGCCTGTCTCACGACTTAACACAACCAAGTTGGAAATAGCTGCTCACTCGTTTTCCATTCCCTCTTATTTTCTTCGAATCAACGCCAGTTATCAGTTTAGCATCAATGCCCGAAGCCTGCACGTTCCATAGTCTAACTATGTGTGTTTCCAAATGATGGAAACCCCTTTCAAGACTTTAGGCGACTACATTCAATACAAAGATGACGAAGCTTTATTGTTGCTGGCATAATTCAGGAACTGGTCGAACTCTGCTAGCGCGTTGGGAGATGGTCAAACAAAATTTAAAAAAAAACAGATTAAAAACAGAAAGAACTGCGGATGCTGTAAATCAGGAACAAAATCAAAGTTTCTGGAAAAGCTTAGCAGGTCTGGTAGCATCTGTGAGGGAAAAAAACAGAGTTAATGTTTCGGATCCGGTGACCCTTCCTCAGAACTGAAAACTCAAAACTCAGATTCTCCAGAGGCAGTGAAGGGCTGTGACTATTTTCTCGGGTCCTAGGTTGAATCCATGGACAATATTCAGTGAATAAGGAATTAAAGAATTATGTTTGTCGACTTTTTAACGACGATATTCATGCCACGTTTATCCTGTGCGTTCTTATATTAAAACAGTATGGAGTACCGCAGGATAAAATTACCCTTAATGGAGTAATAAAGCCCAATTTTCTGTTCCCCACTCCAAGCCAGTACACGGTTTAGAATTCTCTAACTATTTTTGGAATTAAAAAGAAAGACTTGCATTTTCTGGTACTGTGTACAATCTCAGGATGCTCCATTTCACATTTACAGCCACTTTTTGAAGGGAGTGTCTGTTGAAAAGGTGCTTTCTGCCAACCGTGCACAATGACCATCCGTCAACAGTATTGTAATAATGACCAGATAATTTATTGTCCAGTGAAGCTGCTAGAGGGATAAATACTGGCGATGCCACTGTAAAGAAATAAAATAAAATCAAAACGCTGCGGAGATCTGAATTAAAATAGAAAGTGCTTGGCAGCAGGTCTGGTAGCATCTGCGGAGAGAGAAATAAAATTAATCTTTTAGGTCTCACATGACTCTCCGAAAGAAGAACTGCTAAGTTTCTCCGACACTATTTCTTTCATATGATTATCATATTCTTACTATAGAACAACCTATTGTCCGGCGTATTGAAATAGGACATCTCAGCTCAGATGACCCGCAGCTGTTCATCGCATCATCTAAAAGAAAGTTATCTCTCGTTACACTTTACCAGTGAAACTAACACTCAAATATCAGCCTAAAGTGGCTGTGTTCGAGCAGTTGGGAGTGTGACTAACAACATTCAGACACAGAGACGAGATTTATACACATCGAGTTGTAGCTAGCATTGAAAGCTTTCACTTTGTCAAGGGGATTCGAATGCACAATCTCTGGTTAATGAGACAATCTTGCCCATAGTACGTTTGGCAATCATTGTCGACTCTAACATCCCTTTCCTGGTTTTTCAATAGTTGAATAAATGCAGCATTCAGGCCTGAGCTGACAAGTAACACTTAGCATTGGGCCCAGCCATGTGTTGGACAGCGAACTTTTGTGTCAAGAAGGAATTTCTCATCTGGCTTTGACAGTCAATGGCATGACGATCACGGCGCAAACCCACTGTCAACATCTTGAAGATTAACATTTTCTAGATACTTAAATAAAACAACCATGTGGAGGGTGACCAGTAGTGTGCCACAAGGATCGGTGCTGGGTCTACTGTTTATCATTATTTATATAAATGACTTGGATGTGGACAGAGGAGGTATGATTAGTGAGTTTGCAGATGACACCAAAATGGGAGGTGTAGTGGACAGCAAGGAAAGTTACCTCAGAGTACACCGGGATCTGGATCAGATGGGCCAATAGGCCTAGGAGTGGCTGATGGAGTTTAATTTAGATAAATTTGAGGTGCTGCATTTGGAAAGGCAAATCAGGGCAGGACTGGTAATGGTAATGTCCTGGTGAGTTTTGCTGAACAAAGAGTTCTTGGAGCGCAGGTTCATAGTTCCTTGAAAGTGGAGTGCCCAGTAGACAGGACAGTGAAGAAGACATTTGATATGCCTGCCTTTATTGGTCAGTGTACTGAGTATAGGAGTTTGGAGGTCATGTTGTTGTTGTGCAGGACATTGGCTAGACCACTTTTGGAATACTGCGTGCTATTCTGGTCTCCCTGCTATAGGAAGGATGTTGTGAAACTTGAAAGGATTCAGAAAGGATTTTGAATGAACTTCAGAATGAACAACTCGGACTGAAGGGTCTGTTTCTGCGCTATACATCTCTGTGACTCAATGACTCTACGGAAATACTGTAGTTTCACCAACAGGTCATGCACTCCAAAGATCAGTTAGGGATTAGTAATAACTGGTATCAATGTTACACTCCATGACTGGATAAGGAATAAAAGAGGTAATTAACTCAAATATTGACTCCTCAGAAATCAGTCCACCATTTACATGTCACAGTTCAGTTGTCTAATGGTATACTATCCAATTCCCTGGACAAGTGCAGCTCCAACCATATTTAAGAAGCTCGGCACCACCAGGAAAAAACAACCCACTTGGTTGACATCCAAGGCACCATCTTCAATATTCAGTCTTTCCATCGCTGATGGATAGTGGCAGCAGCGCCCATTTGGAAGTTTCACTGCAGTTCCTCACCAAGGCTCCTTTGACGGTACATTGCAAATCTGTGATCATTATCTTGAAAGACAAAAACGGTAGATCCATGTGAACACCACCACAACCACCATACAAGTTCCTCTCTAAGATGTATCACACTGGTTTAGAATTATGTCATTGTTACTTCACTATCACTGTGACAAAATCCTGGAGACCTCTCCCCAGCATTACTGTAAGCAAAACAATATCATAACTGACTACAGTAGTTCAAGGAAGGGCTCACCACCACCTTCTCAATGACAGTTAGGGATGAGCAGCAAATGCTATATTGAAATTGCAGGCATCGCCCACATTCAATTAAAGCATAAATGACAGAAAAATAACACTCCTCTGGATTCATTCTCTGTTGCAATCTCGGGTCGTCAAACAAGTGTGCGACTTTTTAGATAATTAATACTTGATTCTGGTTATCTCCACTGCTTTCTTTATTCTTATATATTGATTTCTTAGTTAGAAAGTTAAAAGAGAGCAAAGTTATCTTACTTACTGTTTTTGGTTCGATTGGCTGCAATGCAAGACTGAAAAAAGGGAAGATATATTTCAGTTCACCCTGCATAAAAAGCAAACTCATCTACAAGAAGTTGGCATCACGGTGATTGTGCCTAATGAATTCATCAATGAATTATTTCATGGAAACAATCTGGGCCTCTTTCCTCTGTTTGTCTTGTCACTGGACTAAAACCAACTTTCAGCAGCACGTGACACCTGTGGACATCGAACCAAAGGTTACATTGTTAATACTAGAAGGACGAATCAAGAACTCAGCCTAACTAAAATAAACTCAAACTAAATTTAAATGTTAAGAAACTGTATTGATCACTTGCCTAACATTAATCACAAATAAATCCAAAATTCAAGCAACCAAAAGTCTCATTGATGTTGCCATCTACAATACACAGAGCTAAGTGCACTTGATCTGTTCATAACTTTTTTAAAATTCATTTGTCGGATGTTGGCATCGCTGGCTGGCCAGTATTTATTGCCCATCCCTAGCTGCCATTGAAAAGGTGACGTTGTGCTGCTTTCTTGAACTGCAGCAGTCCACCTGGTGTAAGTTGACCCACAATACCATAAGGGAAGGAATTCCAGGATTTTGACTCAGCGACAGTGAAGGGACAGCGATATATTTCCAAATCAAGATGGTGATGGGATTTTGATGGTGGTGCTGCTCCCATATATCTGCTGCCCTTGTCCCTCTAGATGGAAGTAGTCATGAGTTTGGAAAGTGCTATCTTTGATGAATTCTGCAGTGCATCTTCCTCATTGATGTAAATGATCCAGATCTTGGTGTGCAGAAGACAATATCAAATGACACGACACGTGCAAGAAATGGAAACTGTGAAAAGGACAGTATAGAACTCCAAAAGAACATAACCAGGTGGTGGAGAGGGCCAATTGGTATTATTGGGTATTGGTGCAGCAAAATGTGAAATGGAGTACTTACATAGGAAGAATGTTGAAAGACATTATAAAATAAAGGGTGGAATTCGAAAAGGGTTGCAGGAGCATTGTTAATTGGGTGTATAGTAACGCAGATCATTGAAGATGTCAGGAGAGGTGGAAAGAATAGTCAGTAAAGCTAAAATATCCTCGACTTTATTAACAAAGCAATAAAATACAAGAGCCAGATGTGGCATTGAACTTATATAAAATATTAGCTGGACCTCAGCAGGAGTTTTGTGTACAGTTCTGTGTGCCTCATTATAGGAACTATGTGAACGCATTGGAGAGAGAGCAGAAGCAATTTACATCACTGGTTCCTTCACGCTTCAGTTACGTAGGTAGATTGGTACTGCTGTTCTTGGCGAGAAGAAACTAACAGAAGATCTGACAGAGGCTTTCAAATTTGGGCGCAGCCTGGATAGAGTAGATGGTGAGGAATTGTTCTTGCTTGTAAAAGGATCAAGGACAGGACGACACCGATAAAGCAATTTGCAAAAGCACAAGTGTAAGAAGAGAAAAAGAAGTGAGTAGTTACAGTGAGATAACAAGGTGTAGAGCTGGATGAACACAGCAGGCCAAGCAGCATCAGAGGAGCAGGAAGGCTGACGTTTCGGGCCTAGACCCTTCTTCAGAAAAAGTAGTTATAGTATCGACTTTGCAAACTGAAAGCATAATGGAGCCAGGTTCATTTGAGGTATTCAAGAAGGCATGAGCTGATCATTTGGATAAAAGTAAAATATAAGGGTGTGGAGAAGAAGGCCAAAGATTGGTAGTAGGTAATGATGTTCATTTGAAGAGCCAGTTCAAGTACGATGGGCCGAACAGCCTTCCTCTGCGCCGTAAGGCTTCCGCGATTTGGCTAAAAATGCTGAAATAAAACAGTACCAACATTTTATCAATGTATTCATCTCGTCTGGTCATTCAAATCCCCTGGCAATTATGTAACAACGGCAATTATATCGCGCATAACTAGAAGGCGATCCCGTTGAGAAACATGATTTACACGTGCGGTGAGTTCATCGCTGATATCTCAGCGCGAATATTTCAGTATATTTTACAATTAGGTAAAAGGAGTAATGGTTTCCAAACAACACGAGTGGTGTCTGATTGCTCATGTTATCATTGGTAAATTGATTGAAGTGCGCTTGAATTTGCTCGGGATACAAAAGAAGTGCTCAAAGTGGCGAATAATTCAGAAAATAAAACACCAACCTGCTCCGTTGCATCCTTCGATTGCAGCGATATTTTCCATAAAATCGAATGCTGCTTCTCTCACGGCCTCTCCGCTAGTCTAGAGCTGAGTAACAAGTTGAACTGGAACCCTAGCTTTTTCAGAATCGTAACCGGATTACATGAAATCTCCAGTTGCCAATGGCCCCTCACTTTCAGTCTGGTTATTCTGCCGATGTCCTGTCATTTTATCGTGAGCTTTACCTGCCAGCCGGTGTCTGAGACACAGGCTCGGAGGTTTTAGTGCTCTATCTAATGTTGTTCTCTGATCATGTCTGCAAGTACTCCAGAAAATCTACATTTGCCGTGCTCACCCGCGTTTCCTTCAGCCGTTGTCCACTTGGCTGAGCCTATGAATAAATCCATTCCTCCATGATTTACGGCTCATTTCAGATCAAGTGTCTCAGTCACCGACCCGTCACTGGCTTGTGAATTCACCAATCTGGAAAACAGTGAGATTCACATCTGGTTTCACTTCAGAAGCAAGCTGAGTTGTATTTAGACCCGACAGAATTGCATTCCAAGCCTGTCGACAGGAAAAACTGATATAACAACAACGCTGGACTCGATGAAGTATAACGTGCGAAAATTTGTGGCGGCTGTGTAAGAATAGTGGCTTTGCAATTGTGTTTACCTATCTGTCTCATTTTCTTGAACGCTGAAAAGGTCACACGAGTGTTTGTTTTAATAGCGAAAGTCTGAGCAAGCTGTGGCACGGCAATTGCCTCCAAGTTGACAAAGACAAGCGTGCGCACAATTAGTGCAGTTAATAAACAGCCGGCAAACTATTCAAATATTCGATTTGCATGCAGCCTCAAATAGCTACGTAGCGTGTGCACTGACAGTAGGTGCACTACTGTGCACAGAGTGCACTAACGTTGCGTAGGCTCCAGCCCGAGAGAGCCCTACTTAAATCATTAACGTTTCCAGTTGCCTATGAAAATAACATTAATTCAGATCATGTTAGCGGGCCCACAGTCATGAAATAATTAACTTACTGGACGAGTAATCCAAAATCCTGTATTGTCGTTACTGACAACGTCAAATTCACATCACTACCAAAGTAAATTATGCATGTGAGGAAATTGTAAACAAAAGGGTAATATTGGCGAAAGTGACTATGAAACTGTTGTAAAAATACAACTGGTTTCCTAGTGCCCTAAGGAGAGGAAATAGACAATTCCATCTGTACTGAAACCTAGCAAATTATTGCGTCCATCAACCGTCTCTGTTACAGAAATTCAAGCAGAAAGTCGGACACCACTTCTCAAGATAACCCGCGTCGGGCCACTAAATTTGACGCCTGCAAGACAAAACTTTATGTTTCTAGATTTGGAGAACTGAACACGGAGTGCGATTGTATCTAAAATGGTAAAGTTAAGTTAACACTTTTCGGTATCTTCCGCCCATTAAATGGGTTCAGCGAATGCATACGATGTGCACACTTTGCAGCCGTCGCGAGCAGTATCATAAATAATAACTTTGATTGGAAAATAGCTAATATGCTCAGCAGTGGCAGCTTGAACAGACTTGGTTTCATGTAAGCACAGACACGCACGAAACAATCTAACCACAATGACGCACCGCGCGTACAATGCTTGCAGGTGTGAACCAAAGAACGTGTCAAATGGAGAACGACACGGCAGTAGCATTTCAATTCAACAGTGAAGTCGCGTGCAGACTTGATTGGACCACCACTATCATACAATAGATTATGAGCTTAAAGAGGAAGTAGATAGATATGGTGATCTATGATAGCTATGACAAACTGCACAAAACAGGATTTGAGGCCTGCGGCAGATCAGCTATGCCCTTGTTAAATGGTGGGTCAGGCTTGAGGGATTTAATAGCCTGTTCCTGGTCCTACTTCTGACGTTCTTATGTTAGCTTTCATGCGCCCTTTTGGTTACCTTTTTTTCACAAACTTATGGATCATTCATATTTTGTGAACACATTGCATTTGAATCAATGGATAGATATTTGCTGACCAGCTCTCCATGCTTTCCATTGAGCAACCCACAGCAAAGAAAATGCAATGTGATTTGAGAACAGGCACCATAAAACTCTAAAAGGACGATATGAGTTAACGTAAATGCTCCATTACTGCAGATCTAATTGTGTATTCTCAGAAGGAATTAATTACATCTACATTCGCATTCTCACATTCAATTCAGGATGCACGTTGATGCTGAAAGAACAAACATATCACACTGATTGGTCACGGCACAAAATCCCACAACAGCCAGATCATTTTTGACCATTAAACTTCTGTCTCCCTTGAAAGCAAACCATAACGCCATATCCATAACCATAAGAATCTTTACTTGCTCTACAATCTTTGCTTACTTCTGGCTGGGACGGCGCTAGTCTTTGATTGTATTTGAAATTCCATGGACCGACATTGCTGATTCCTAATCCTAGTGGAAAGAATGGGAATTCGTAGAGGAACAATGGGTACAAAAGGAATAAAGTGCGCACCAACAGAGGTGTGGCTGGTGAACCACCTAAAGAAGGGCAGGGCAAAAGAAACCACTTTGTTCCAAGGGTTTAAAGCATCAGTGTCACGTGCAGCACCGCCCTCTTGCGCCCTTTAATTCACCAGTGCTGGCAAATTCCGACAGATCTTTTCAGTTGCATGTTGACAATAAAGGTACTTAAAAACATACAAGGGGCGATGGCCGAGTGGTAGCATCACTAGACTATTAATCCAGAAACTCAACTAATATTCTCGGGATGTGGGTTCGAATCTCGCCACGGCAGATAGTCGAATTTGAATTCAACTTTAAAAATCTGGATTTAAGAATCTACTGATGACCTTGAAACGAATTGCGATTGTTGCGGGGGGACCCATCTGATTCACTAATATCCTTCAGGGAAGGAAATCTGCCATCCTCACTTCGTCTGGGCTACATGTGACTCCAGCCAAACGGCAATACAGTTCACTCTGCATTGCCCTCTGAAATGACCTAGTCAGCCATTCAGTTGTACTACTCGTTACAAAGTCTCAAAGAAGTGAAACCGGGCAGATCACCTGGCATCGACCTAGGCAGTGGAAAACACAACGGCAGAAACAGCCCTGTCGACTCTACAAAGTCCTCCTTACTAACATCTAGGGGCTAGTGCCAAAATTGGGAGAGCTGTCTCACAGACTAGTCCAGCAACAGCCTGATAGAGCCATACTCACGGTATTATACCCTATAGACGATATCCCAGACACCACAATCACATCACTGGAGACACCCTGTCCCACCCGCTGGACAAACTCAGCATTGGTCTCGATATACAGTCGAGAAAGAGTTACCCTGGAAGTCTTCAACATTGACTCCAGACCCCATGAAGTCTTGTGGCTTTGGTTTAAACATGGTCAAGGAAACCACCTGCTGATTAACACGTACTGTCCTCCCTCAGCTGATGAATCGGCACTCCTCTATGTTGAACAAACTTGGAGGAATCACTGAGGATGGAAAGGGCACAAAATGTACTCTGGGTGGGGTATTTCAGTGTTCACCACCAACAGTGACTCAGTAGCAGCACTACTGATCGAGCTGGTCGGGTTCTAAAGGACTTGCTGTTAGACTGTGTCTGTGACAGGTGGTGAGGGAACCAACAAGATAGAAAACATACTTGACCTCATCCATACCAATCTACCAGCTGCAAGTGCATCTGTCCATCACAGCATCAATAAGAGCAACCAGCGCACAGACCTGCGGAGACAAAGTTCCACCTTCACATTGATAATAACCTCAATCGTGTTGTGTGGCACTATCACTGTGCTAAGTGGGACAGACTTCGAACAGGTCTATCAACTCAAGATTGGGCCTCGATGAGGCACAGTGGGCCATCAACAGCAACAGAGCTGTACTCCAGCACAATCTGTAACCTCATAGTCCGGCATATTCTCAACTCAACCATTACCATAAAGCCAGATCAACTCTGGTTCAATTGAGAATCTAGGATGGCATGCCAGGAGCAACACCAGACTTACCTGAAGATGAGATGCCAACCTTGTGAAGCCACCAAACAGGACTACTTGCATGCCAAACAGCATAAGCAGCAAGTGATAGACAGAGGTAAACGAACCCACAACCATCGGACCAGATCTAAGCTCTGTAGTCTTGCAACATCCAGTCGTGAATGGTGATAGATAACTAAACAACTCACTGGAGGAGGAGGAGGCTCCACAAATATCCTCATTCTCAATGATAGAAGAGCCTAGCACATCAGAGCAAAAGATAAATCTGCAGCTTTCACAGTAATCTTCAGCTGAGTGAATGATCCATTTCTGCCTCTCCAGTGGCTGCAGCATTACAGTCAATTCAATTCAATTCACTCTACGTGCTATCAAGAAATAGTTGGAGACAGTGTACACTGCAAAGGCTACTGGCCCTGGCAACATTCCAGCAATCGTACTGAAAATATGTGCTCCAAAACCTGCTGCTCCCCCAGCCAAGCTGTTCCAGTTCAGTTACGACATGGCATCTACCTGACAGTGTGGAAATTTGTCCAGGTATGTTCTATACATAAAAAGCATGATAAATCCAACTCGGCCAATTACTGCCCGAACAGTCTACTGTCGATCATCAGTAAAGTGACGGAAGGTGTCATCATTAGTGCTATCAAGCAGCACCTGCCTAGCAATAACCTGCTCAGTGACGCCCAGTTTGGTTCCGCCAGGACCACTCAGCTCCTGACTTCATTACAACCTTGGTTCAAACATGGACAAAAGAGCTGAACTCCGGAGGTGAAATGAGAGGAACAGCCCTTGACATCAAGGCTGCATTCAACCGAATGTGGCACCAAGGAGTGCGAGCAAAACTCGGGTCAATGGGTATCACAGGGCAAGCTGTCTGATGTTTGGCGTCATACCTGACTCAAAGGAAGATAGTTGTTGGAGGTCAGTTATCTGAGCTCCAGGACATCTCTGCAGGAGTTGCTCAAGGTTGTGTCCTTCTTCAACTGCTTCATCAATGACCTTCCCTCCATCATAAGATCAGAAGTGGGGATGTTCACCAATGATCGCACAATGTTCAGCACGATTTACAACTGCTCAGATACTCAAGCAGTGCATACTGATGCAACAATATTAGGACAATATCCAGGCTTGGGCTGACAAGTGGTAAGTAACATTTGTACCACTCAAATGCCAGGCTAAGACAATCACCAAAAAGTGACAATCTAACCACCACCCCTTGATATTCACTGATGTTACTTTCATTGAATCCTTCACTATCAACATCCTGGGAGATATCATTGACTAGAAACTCAACTAGACTCACCAGATAAACACAGTGGCTATATGAGCAGGTCAGAATACTGCAGCAAGTAACTTACCTCCTGACTCCCCAAAGCCTGTCTACCATCTACAAGGCATTAATCAGGTGTGTGATGAAATATTCCCCACTTGCCTGGATCATTGCAGCCCCAACAACACTGAAAAGGCTTGACACCATCCAGGACAAAGCCTACTTGATTGGCACTACATCCACAAGCATCCACTCCCTCCATGACCGATACTGAGTAGCTGCACTGTGTAATATCTACAAGGTGCACTGCAGAAATTCACCAAAGATCCTCAGGGAGCACTTTCCAGACCGATGATCACTTACATCTAGAAGGACAAGGGAAGCTGATATATGGGAGCACCACCACAATCGAGGTCCACTCCAACCCACTCACGACTTTGATTTGGAAATATATCACCGTTCCTTCACAGTTGCTGGGTCAAAATCCTGGAATTCCCTCCATAATGGTATTGTGGGTCAGGTGGTCTGCAGCAGTTCAAGAAGGCACCTCGACGCTACCTTCTCAAGGGTAACTAGGGATGGGCAACAAATGCTGACCAGCCAGCGACGTCAAGATCCAACAAATGAATAAAAAACAGTTATGAACGGATCGAAAGCATTTAGTCTATGTATTGTAGATGGCTCATCAACGAGACTTCATGAGTAGTTTCTTTTTAAATCAAAATTTGCAATATGCCAAAGTAAGAGTGCTAACACAATAATGAAAAGTGGTGCAATAAAGGTAGCAATCTTAATCCTCATTGACCACTGGGAAAGAGATGGCAGATTTACCTCAATAGTACCAAACGTGGGTAATATGGCAGCTATGTCCTTGGGTTATGATCTAGATGAATAACTCTCGCACCAATACTCAGTGTTGTTGGAGAACTTGCCTTTATTTTATTTTATTTTCCTTCAATATTCAAAATTCTGTGCTACCAAACGGATATTCATTTAGATTTGATTTTAAAAGTTTTAAAATTTAGTGGTGGTAACAAGATTATCCAATTATCTCGTGAGCCATGTTGTTCACTAACGTACGTTATAAAACCATAGTATGGTTAGAGCACATAACGAGACAATTCAAGCCATCATGTCTGTGCCAATTCTCTGTAAGAAAAATTCAAACAATCTCCGTTTTCTCCCCGTAGATCTGTATTCAGTTACTCAGCTATCTCACTTTTGAAAACCTACCTCTACCAAACTTACATGCATCGTATTTTACGACTTAACCACGATCTGTGTAGAAACAAATATTTTCATCATGTCGCCAGTTCTTTTGCCAATCGGGTCAAACCAGTATCGACTGGTTCTCTAAAGTTGTAAAGTGCCTTGGAGAATGAAATCTGCGCGGTATGACCTGTATGTAACTCTATTCACATGATAATGTTGTTGACTCCTACTGTGAAAATGACAAATATTGGGTTATATTAATGTATAATGTAGTGTAATGAAAACATACGTGAGCATATAGAACTCGAGGCATGGTGTCTGCAATCCTATATGGAGTTGTAATTGTCTACCCATGAGAGAAATACTGTTCCCTTGGCCTAGTGCAGAGGCAAATAACGAGTGTGCACCCAGGTATCAACATTAATTATCAAGGAAAGTTAATCTATTCATCTTGTCTCTCTGGAATTTTAGAAATCTTAATGGAGAAAGGGATCATTTTTGTAGCACCTGTCCTAGAGGCATATCTTCTTGACACCTATACTCTAGAATCCTATTGATCTACACCATTCAGCAAGGTGTTCTTTTGTGTTCATCGGTATTTCTCTCCAGGAACAAGCCCGATTCCAAAAATTAACCCAATAACATAAGAAGATATTTTAGTAAGCAACATCCTCGGGATTACCATTGTCCATAAACCGAGCTGACCCATGCAGATATTGTGGCTTCAAGAGCAGGTCAGAAGCTAGGAACCCTGCACTGTAGTAACTCATCTCTTGACTCCCCAAAGCCTACCGACAATCTTTAAGTCATAAGACATGAATATGATGTAATGCTTCCTAGTTGCTTCGATGAGAGCAGCTCCAAAAACGCTCAAGGAGCTTGGCAGGTATCTTGGTATCATATAGGACAAAGCAACTAGCTGGATTGGTCTCGTAACCATAAATATTATCTCCCTCTACGACCGCTGTCCAGTTGCAATAATGTGCACCATCAACAAGATGCACTGCAGAAATTCACTAAGGATGCCTAGACAGCATCTTTGAGACGCATGATTATTAGTACCCAGGAGAACATGAAACACTAGACCATGCAAGTTCCACTCAAATCTACTTGCCATTGCTCAGTAACACTGGATAAAGTTCTTGTAATTCCTAATCTAACAGTATTGACGGTGTACCTAATCCAAATCAACTGCAGCGACGCAAGAAAGCAACTGTCACCTTCTCAAGAGCAACCAGGGATTGGTAATAAATGCTGGCCCAGCCCGCTAAGTCCACATCCTCTGAATGAATTTTAAAAAAAAGTCAAGTTCCTGAAATCTGGAATTTAACCAATAACGTATTGGCTGCTTTGATTGAAAATAAAATGTCCCAGAGCAAGAGTCCATTCAGTATTTCAATATTTAATTGTAACACCTTCCAAAATCCATTTCTGAAACAACTTCGTTAAATCAATGGATCAGATATAAAATGCACAAAAATACAAAAATCAGGAGAAAATCAGCGGATCTGGCAACATCTGGATTCTTCAAGTCAATGGACTCGAAACGTTAACGTTGTTCTCTCTCACAGGTGCTGCCAGACATGCTGAGTTTCCAACAATTTTTGCTTTGTGTGCTTCAGATCTCCAGCATCCGCAGTGCTTGTTTTATTTTAGGATCACATGTACAGTTTTCCCAGTTATTATATCTTGCTATTTGGAAATACGCAATAACAAAACCTGACTGCGCCATGAATGTAACTAATTATTTGCAAATCAGTTTTTGATCTCATAAAAAAAACTTAACACTACTTTCTTTAACTGCTCCATTCCCTAGTTTCATCAAGCAAAAACATGTCTCTCATTGGCTATACCTTTTAAAAAAAATGGATACCTTATTCTAAAACATAATAGTGCTTTTCTAGGAAAAAGGCGCATTTGGTTATGCTTTTAAAATTCCATTAATATTGCCTACCCAATGAATGCAGATCTGTTGCAATCTCATACTATGAGGATATTGTTTCATTCTTTATGCATCTGATCTATGTGGTAGCCATTATAGAAAGTTAGTTGAGAGAAGTGCAGGGCTCGCAGCTCAACGTTTCAGGATTTAGATGTTTCAGGTGTGATAGAGAGGGGTGCAAAAGGCGTGGGGAAATGCTTTGCCAATTAAGGAGAATGGCACAGCAGTATTGACCGTACATTTTGAAGGGCTCATCCAACGATGCAGTGGGTAGAATTTAGTGATAAGAAGACTGCCATCACTCTAATGGGATTATATTAGACCTCCTAATAGCCAGCGGGAGTTAAATGAACAGATATGTTAGCAAATCATGAAAAGATATAAAAACAGCAGGATTCGTTTAGTGGGTGATTTTAATTTCCCAAATATTCACTGGCACTCCCTCAGTGCCAGTAGTTTAGATAGGGTATAATTTGTTGGGGGAATCCAGAATGGATTCTTGAAACAAAATGGAGATAATAAAATTAGGGAAAGGACATATCAGACCTTGTAATGTAGGATGAGCTTATCCAGGTGATTGAAGCTCCAGTGGGGGGAGCATTTTGGGAAAAGTGATCATAATTCTGTAAGTTTTAAGATAGTTATGGGAAAAAATAAGACTGGTCTTTGGATGGAAGTGCTTAATTG
This sequence comes from Rhincodon typus, assembly GCF_021869965.1. NCBI lineage: Eukaryota > Metazoa > Chordata > Chondrichthyes > Orectolobiformes > Rhincodontidae > Rhincodon > Rhincodon typus. Next base: position 18,780,916 of record NC_063366.1, on the reverse strand, counting down.
GGGAAGTCTAATTACAAAATTATTAGGCAGGAACTGGAAAAATTGGATTGGGACCAGATGTTTGAAGATAAATCCACATCTGACATTTGACAAGTGTTCAGGATCAACACGCTCCTGTGAGGTTGAAAAATAAGGGTGGCAAGATTCGGGAGCAGTGGATGATGAGAAATGTTGTAAGTTTAGTTGAAAGAAAAAGGAGACATAGGTTTAGGAAACAGAATCAAAACAAGGCTCTTGAGGACTATAAAATAAATAGAAAAGAACTTTAAAAACGAAATTGGGAGGGATAGAGAGGGGATGAAATGTCCTTAGAAGGTAGGATTGATGAGAATCCGAAGGCATTTTATATGTATTTTGGGAGCAAGAGGGTAACTAGGGAAAGGGTATGTCCATCCATTGACAAGGGAGCGATTTTTTGTGTCGAGCCAGAGGAAGCGGGTGAGGTCTTTAATGAATATTTTTCATCGGTATTCACCAAGGTGAAAGATATGGATGATGGTAAGTTTAGAGAGGGGTTTGTTGATACTCTAAGACATGCCAACATTAAGCAGAAGAAACAGCTATGTCTTGAAAAAAACATTAAGATAGATTAGTCTGTAGGATCTGATGGCATACTGAAGGAGGCACGGATGGAGATTGCTCAGGTCTTCACAAAGGCCTTTGCATCCTCTTTAGCCACAAGGGAGGTCCAAGAAGACTGGACAAAAGCCAATTATGCTCCTTCATTGAAGGTGGATAGCAGGGATACACCAGGAAATTATTGGTCTGTGAGCTTTATGTCATTGGTGGGGAAATTATTAGCGAAGATTCTTAGGGGCAGGATTTACTTGCATTTGGAAAAGAATAGACTTATTAGGGATAGTCAGCATGGGTTTATGCAGGGGAGATCTGGCTCATAAACCTGACTGAATTTTTGAGGAAGTGATTGATGATGGTAAGGCAGTGGATGTTGTCTACATGGACTTTATAAAGCATTTGTCAAGGTCCCTGATAGTAGGTTGGTCCAGAAGATCAATTTGCATCAATTGCATGGTGCGTTAGCATGCTCGGCACAAAATTGGCTTTGTCGCAGAAGACAGAGGGTAGTTGTCGACGGGTGTTTTTCTGACTGAAGGTTTGTGGTCAGTGGTGTTCCACAAGGATCAATGCATGGACCTCTGTTGTTGTAGTATATGTAAATGATTTGAATGAAACTGCCCTTGGTCTGATTAGTAAGCTTAGAGATTACACAAAAATTGGTAGAGTTGTGGATAGTGACGAAGGATAGCAATGAATTTAGAAGGAAATAGATCAACTGAAAAGTTGGATGGATAAACGGCAGATAGAATTTAATCCCGACAAGTGTGAGGTGATGCTTTTTGGGAGGTCAAATGCAAGTGGAAAAGTTATAGTAAGTGGGGACCCTTACAAGCATTGATATACAGATGGATCTTGTGGTCCAAGAACATAGCTCCTTGAAGGTGGCATCACAAGTGGATACGGTGGTAAAGAAAGCAAACAGCATTCTTGCTTTAAATAAGAGATAACAAGGTGTAGAGCTGGATGAACACAGCAGGCCAAGCAGCATCAGAGGAACAGGAAAGCTGACGTTTCGGACCTAGTTCCTACCATCTCTGAAGCATTCTTGCCTTCATTGGTCGGACCATTGAGTATAAAGGTTGATAAGTTAGGTTGCATCTGTAGAAAACTTTGGTCAGGCTGATTTGGTGTAGTCAGTACAGTTCTGATTGCCACACTATAGGAAGGATGTAGAGGCTTTGGAGAGGGTGCAAGAATTTTAACAGGATGTTGCGTGGATTGGAGTGTATTAGTTATAAAGAATGGTTGGACAAACTTGGAGTTTTTCACTAGAGCATCAGAAGTTGAGGGCAGTCCTAAGACAAGTATATTAAATTAGGAGAGGTATGGATAGAGTAGATAGTCGAAGTCTTTTTCCCACTGTCATATACTAGGGACATCGGTTTAAGGTGAGAGGGAGAAAGTTTAAAGAAGATGTGTTAGGAAAGTATTTTCTTTACAAGAGGGTAGTAGGTGTGAATTTAGACAGACAAGTGAACAGAGGGATAAAGACCACATGCAAGCAGATAGGATTAGTTTAGCAGGGAAAGATTTTAAAGAGACCTAAGGGGCAATTTTTTCACACAGAGGGTGGTGCATGTATGGAATGAGCTGCCAGAGGAACTGTTGGAAGCTGGTACAATTGCAACATTTAAAAGGCATATGGATGAGTATATGAATAGGAAGGGTTTAGAGGGATATAGGCCAAATACTGGCAAATGGGATTAGATTTATTTCCGATACCTGGTCAGCATGGACATGTTGAACCGAAGTGTCTGTTTCCATGCTCTATGATTCTATGAGTCAAATAACAACATGGTCAGCACAGGCTTGGAGGGTTGAAGGACCTGTTCCTGTACTGGACTGTTTTATGTTCTAATTTCTACCTCACTAATCCGAGATCCAGCTTTAGATTTCCTTCAGCGTTTCTTCCACAAAATACATATTCAACATTATGCTCAATACTCTGTTTGCAACATAATGCCTTGTGTTTATTCTGTATGTTAAAATCTTAGAACCAGGCATGAGTTTAATGGATGAAATCCCTTTAAAAACAAATTGTGTTTCTTTCTGCTTAAGCCTCGTTTTGCCTGTCCACCTCTACTTAGAATGCTAGTTTTAATAAGAAGTGAACATAGCTTGACAAGGTCAGCATTACCTGTTCCTAAGTGCCCTTAAACAAAATGGCAGTTACATTTGAGATATATGGCCTTCCTTAACGTATCAGAGAACCAGACAAGTTTCTGCTTTACAACAATTGATTGTACCATCATTGACTCTAGCAATATATTCCATGTTCAATGGTTTTTACTGCAACTGCTGTTGGACCACCTGGAGGACTACACTGGGTTACAGGTCAAGTGACATTACTACTAGTCCAGCGTTTCTCCAACCACCAAGTTCTTTTAAATATGTTCAGCAAACAGACAATTGTTAACTTTGCCTATGCTTTCCCATCAAGTTGTCAAGGAAGCGTAATCAGAATCACTAAGTCAGGTTATGATACATTTTCTTAACTGCTTTCCAAATAATCTAGTGAACAAAATATTCATTTAATTTTTAAACCTTTCAAATGCACTATGAACTTTATTCCTGAAAATCTGTAGATAGTCTCGTTTTCATTGTGTGCTTTGTTTCGATGACACACGAAAAGACTTTTGAACTCTCTCTGTTAAAAATTAAACCTGTAAGTGAGATCTTTATGTTCAATCAACATAACTAACAGAAGTTAACTCTGCGGGTAATAGCTAACATAACGATTGGGCTATGTGGATGGTTCTGCACGCAGATAAACGCCATTTATATTGATCTCGGAGACTATGAGCATAACCAGCATAGAATCTGCATTCAGTCGTAACACACCTCAACAAGCAACATGATTCCATGAAGCTTTTCGTTTCAAGCGAAGTGATCAGACCTTTAGAGTAAACGCAATGGGTTCTATAACGTCTCTCACGACCTCGGAAAGCACTTTTACCGCCGGGCAGACAATCTGAACACAATACCAATCCACTATTCAATGCTTCTCCCGAAAGGCGGCGCCTTAATATAATAGTATCAACCTTGATTGTTCTGCTTAAGCCTGCTTGAGGTGGGGCGTGGTGGGGATGAATTCACAACCGCCTGATGAAGGATCACGAATACCGACTTGTCACACGATGAGCTCAATGAGAGCAGATGCCAAAAACCTGCAAACTCCACACTGGAAATGGGCTGTTGGCTAAATGTTGACGACATCAGTAACGTAAGAATTGCGTAGAACCACAGAGTCCCTGCAGTGCAGATATGGGCAATCCGGCCCATCGAGTCTGCACCGATCCTCTGAAGTGCATCCCACCCAGGCCCAGCCCCCACCCTAACCCTGTAAATTGTATCTACCATGGCTAATCCACCTGGCCTGCATACCTCTGGACCTTAGTTACCTGAGTTACATTATGGCTGGAATCACAGAACCACGATTAGGTGAATGAAAATTTTTGGTCCCCTCTATAATAGAACCGGTAGTTTCTTTCCTCCCCTTTGCATATCTTCAAGTCCATCGTCATGGAGAAATGCGCGGGGCAGGACTCTCCACGATCTAAATATAAAATCACACATACATGTCATGTGGGTCGTTGCTTTGTTTCATGGTCTGCGTTTCCTACTTATCAAACGCTGTCATCAAGATATTTATTGACAATTCCAGAACTCTAAACAAGGCCGTTTTAAAGGCGGAGAGATTTCAGTTGCAGCCACAAATTGCATATCCTGTGTCATTTACGTGGAGGCCGCAAATAATTCCATTCACGCTTTGAGAACTATTAATGTTAAGTACCTCTCTCACCTTCTCGATTGACTTATCTGCCACCTCCTGACAAATTCAGAGAGCATGGTTTTACGACAACTGCTGACCCTCATGCAGTCGATTATCTTTGCAACAAGTGCGGGTGAGTTCCACTGATTTATGCCGTTCCAAATCGAGGATAAAAAATACCATTATTTTGCGTCGCAAATGTTGCAGAAACTACGAGTGTTCTAAGAAGCCATTGTCATCTTGCCGCCGGTAATTGGACTGGTTGAAATATCCACAGAAATGCGAACGGAAGCGAATTTGTGAACGTCAAGCGCCTGCAACTCACAGATGGCAGGGTATAAAACATTGTGTCACTCCCGTAATTATATCCTAAAGTTGGGACGCACAGAGGTGCGGTTTCTGCCAGGATTTCTCTCTCTCTCCTGCTCGGAATTTTGGTGGGAGATCGGCAGCTAAGTTTCACAAGCTATCTCGCATCGGAATTACGGCGGAGGGTTTTAGAAATTTGGGGCGAACGTTTTAACTGAATTGAAGCCGACGAGTGAGGCGCTGCTGACAGGATTTGATGCCCATGTTAGATTTCTCAACAATAACTGAAAAGCAAGGTTCAATTCTGAAGCACTTCATATAATTCAAGGATGTGAAGGGACGCTATACAAAGTTACAGTTATTTTCTTTTTCCAAAAAAATCATAAAGACGTGTAATTATTATGTTGTAATTCTTTGTTTTCATTCTGTTCAGGGGATGTACGCGTCGCTGACATTTGTATTGTTTACAGGATTACTCGCCCAGACCTGGGTGTTGTCTAGATTTTGCTTCTTGGGGATTGCTTAAATATCTGAGCAACTGTGGATTCAACCAAAGCTCAGTGCGATCGTCCGTGAACCTCCCCATAGTGTCAGCCTCCTGACCTTATATCGTCGACCAGATGATCAGGCAAAGTCAACATCTTTCCAGCAATCTGGTGGATCTGCAGTCAAACAAGGGCCTTCCCAATCTCGGACGAAGTTATTCTTCTTACACTTTGTGAACATCAAACCTAAACTTCACCACCCTATAACCCCTCACACGACCTCCACCCTGCCAACACTGTCAGTATAACCCAATACCACCATCACTACTTGTGGTAGTCACCCCACTTTGTTTGTTCCCTTATTTTCACCCTTTCTTATACAAACCTCCTATTCTTCCATCTTTCTGTTTCTCGTATGTTATCCTTCCTTTGATGCAACGTCAATGGAACGTATTCATTTTTATTCCCGACTTCTGAATATCCATTTCCTTTTATCTGGCCCTCCCGCTTTTTCTGCTTATCTTGCTCCCGTGATCTGTTCTACTCTTTACATCACAACGCCCTCTTGATAACTCTTTGCAAATCACACTGCATCTTGTGATTTTTTAAATTACTTGATGTAGATTTCCTTGAAGTTCAGAGATCACTTCGACATTTCAACAGTAATAGTAAGGGAGTAAGAACAGAACAAAAGCTCAACAGGTCTGGCTGCATCTTTAAAGAAAATTCAGAATTAACGTTTCGGGTCCGGTGACCCTTCGTCAAACACTGTTCCTGATTTACAGCATGTGCAGTTCTTTCGGTTTTTATGTAGTAAGGGAGCAGTCGTGCTCGGATTATGAGCCCTGGAAAGTGCTGCATCAGTACTATGTATAATAATAACCGCTATGTAAGATGAAGGTCTCGCCAGCTATCAGAGATCAATCACCTGCTCGGCTTAAATAGATGAACAGCTTATTCAAAATAAAGTCGACGAAGTGAGGGTGTAACAGCATCCTTTCGCACATATGTTCAACAAACTTCTACGGGCTAAATTTGTTTCTAGTTTCCAGACTACACGCGATTTCATATAGTCGATACGAGTAGAATCAAACAAGTAACTTAATCGGAGTTTCCCTGTCGCCAGGTCGGCACAGAACTCTCTTCACTTTTGCCCCGCTTTGCAAATGTTGCTGCAATTTCTTTAAGTGTAAGGAAACCGCAGCAACGAAGGCTCAATGTTGACCCACATTAATAGAAAGCAATTAATAATCAAAAAGTAAAATGTTGAGCGATAGAGGATCTTGACATTGCTTCAGCAATTGCATTTTAGGGTTTGAAATCTTGGTTCAGATCACAAGGCAGTGAAAAGGAATAGCACAATAAAACGTTCATCTAGCTTCGTGGTTCAGACCCTATCTTATATGGTGAAGGTTTCATGCACTTTCGGCAGGCATGTAATGTATTTTAAATTGCTAACACCTCTTGTTTGTTTAATCTATATATATATACACACACACAAAAATATGAATAAAATTATAACCAATAATCTTTTCTTTCTACCAGTGGATACGAAGATGAATGTCACTGTCTTCCAGTTCCCTCCCTCTATAACTGTAACAGAGGGCGAATCGGTCACGCTGAACCGTGCCTTGGACTTTGAAGAAACCCCATTTCTAGTTGGTGCAGTTTCCTGGACGCGGGGTAAACCAGATGGATACAAATTGGATGATAGTCCTTTTTATGCAGCTCGACTGCGGAAATCGGACGGTGATTCATTTGCCCACAACAGAATTTTCATTAATATCTCCGACTTGATTGAGAAAGACTCGGATACTTACTACTGTCGTGTAAGTGTAATGGGAAAGGAGGAAAGAGATGGAAACGGCACCAAGCTGGAAGTGAAGCGTAAGTGGCAACTTAGAATAATCATTTCTATTTTTAAAATGTTGTCCTTTAGGGACACATAACTTGAGTAATGTTGAAAAGACGATACGTTGTTACAACTTGTAATCTTTCAATCATCAGGACAGAATCGCAAGATGTTTTTTTAGAAAAAACCTCTGAAATACAAAACCAGTCTATTGTAGACCACATAACCATTGCCAATTGCCATTTTCTCAGCAAAAACATCATTAAAGGGCGGCACAGTGGCTCAGTGGTTACTACTGCGGCCTCATAACACATTCTCCCCGGTTCTGCGTGGGTTTTCTCCAGGTGCTCTGGTTTCCTCCCTCAGTGCAAAGATGTGCAAGTCAGGTGGATTGGCCATGTTAAATTGCCCTGCAGTGTCCAGGGATGTGTAGGCTGGATGGTTTGGCTATGGAAAAAGCAGGGTTACAGAGATAAGTTAAGGGTTTGGGTCTGGGCAGGATGCACTTAGGAGCAGGCCATGTTAACTCGATGGGCCGAATGGCCTACTTCCACACTGTAGGGATTCTATGATAAATCTAATGCCATCTAATGGTGCGAGGCCTTTAAGGGTAGAAGTCTGCGATCTTCTCTGGTCTGGCTTAAATTTCACTCCAGATCCACAGCAATGTGTTGATGCTTAGCTATCCAATTAGGGATAGGCAACAAACGTTAGCCAGCCATGCTCAAATCCATGATATTTAAATCCCTGCCTCTCCTCTCAAGTGACTGCAAATGTTTCTGTGACCTTATTTCGAGGAATTACAGGGGATGTGGCCTCTGTGCCTGGGCAATATGTCTCCAGCATCATACAACGTCAGCAACATCACGAAGAAGCCCAATTCACCAATTAATATCACACTGCTGTTTGTGTGGTCTTCCTAAGCTCAGTTTGGCTGTCATGTTTACTGGATTCCAGAAGCGGCTGTACTTCAAAACTAGTTTGTTGGCTGCAAAGCACTTTGCGACATCCTGAAACTGTGACAGCCCCTAGAGAAATGCAATTGATATATTTTTACAATCATGCTATTTATCAAAATATGAAATAAAGTTTTTCCTCAATATCTTCGAAATAAGATTTTGACATATTTATTTTAAATCCTTATTTCAGGCAAGGAGTCGGAGAAAAATAGCAGGAATAATAATTCGTTGCTAGGACTGGGAGGTGCTGTGACCTTACTGGTTATAATTGTAATGGTTCTTATGTTTGGGCTGATCCAACAAAATAAAGGTTTGCAATTCTGTCAAATGCGCCGGTGCCTGTTGAACAAATATCCTTTTGCTTTAGTACTGGATAACTACTCTGGTCTCTATCACAGAATTGTTACAGTACAGAATTAGACCGTTTGGCCAATCATGCATGCTCCAGTTCTATTTCCTAGTGACAATCTACTGCTTTTCCCTCATATCCCACCACTCTATTTCTATCCAAATAATCGTCCAATGCCCACTTGAATGCCTCAATTGAATCAGGCAGTGCATTTCAGAACGTTACCATGATCCAGCTGTACGATAAGGTTTCTCCTTATGCCACCATTGCTCTATTATCAATTATCCTAAGTGTGTGGTTTCGCTCCCTCCTTCCACCATTACGAAAATTTTCCCTATCCACTCCGTCCAGCTGCCTCTTTTTTCAACATCCTTTCAAATTCCTTCTCAACTTTCACTTCTCCAAGGTGTACTATTGCAACCGCTGTGATCCATCTGCGTAACTGAAGATCGTCCCCTCATGATTTGAGGAAGAAATACCCATTTACTCGTTGTGCTGCGGTTTTAAATGTCACCAGAACATGTCTACATGATCACTTTGCCGTATGTTAATAAGAAACACGTCCATGAAGTAATGAGTTTAAAATATTTAAATTAATAAATTTAAAACAACTAAATTAATAAATATCTAATTTATTTTCCAGTAATCTTGAGGCTGAAAAGGTACGGGACCATTAATTATATTACAGCATTGACGATTATTCAGAACATAATGTGCATAATTTTAAATTCAAATATCAACCATTTTGCTTTTTATAGAGATCTCGGTGCAACCAATACAACGTATGGTATGTGAATGTAACTATTCTCTACTTGATGTAAATATTCTCTACGTTAATTGTTATTACTGCTTAATTAAAACAAAATAAGAATTAACACATTTATAGATGCTCTTGTTCAAGAACATTTGTACTCGCGTTTTTTGCTGTAACCCTTGTGTCTGTGTGCATGTGCCTGTACGTTAGTATGTTCATGTACAATAGAATCCCTACAGCGTGGAATCAGGCCATTCATCCCATCGAGTCCACACCAACCCTCCGAAAATCATCCCACCCAGACCCACCTCCTACCATATCCCTGCAATTCCCATGGCCAATCCATCTAACCTGCACATCTTTGAACTGTGGGAGGAAACCACAGCACCCATAAGAAAACCATGCAGACACAGGGAGAACATGTAAACTCCACAGAGAGAGAGTTATCCGAGGGTGGAATCGAACCCTGGTCCCTGGCATTGTGTGGTAGCAGTGCTAATCAACAAGCTACCGTGCTGGAGATCTAACACTCAGATGTGTGAAGAATTCTAAGTTAACACAACAATAATTCTAGCTGCCATTCTACAAACAACAATGTCTTATGTATGAAGGCATCTAATCTACCCTTCTAAACAAATCCCAATTGATAACCTCAAATTCCTCTCCCAACTGAGAGATCATCCAACTCTTCTTTAATTCCTAAAGTCTGCTCACCTTCCACAAGTTCACCATCTTTCCATCATGTTCTTCTGAGGTCTCCTATTACATTTTCGACATGTGTATTTCTGTGTATATGTGTTAGTGTGCATTTTCTTGTGTGCAACAATGTGTGTAAGTGCTGCATAGTTAAACTCCAACACTGACTTATCTCAAAACTCCATTTCCACAGCAGTTCCCAATCTACAGCGAACAACACAAGTAAGAGAATTTACATATTAAGCTGCTTTGTTATGTGCAATGATAGATCGAACAATGAACTTCCAGTAATTCGTCAAAGGTCATTTCCAGTGATGGAGTTTCTCTGCCCTCTATCTTTTTTTTACAATATCCTAAATCTGCTTGTAAATGTTTTCATTTCAAAATGAAACCAGTCCCAAAAACAACGCAAAATCAATGTTAACCAGCCCCAATAACAAGACAAATCAGTGTTTGAGGAGAAGTGCTGTCTTCACATAATGGCCTGCTTCACCTCTAGCCCAAAGTAATGGGCTGAATGGCTTCGATCTCTTAGACTTAGGGTTGATAACTTCCAGTGGAAATTGAGTCACCACACCATAACACCCAAAAAAAACCATGTCGTGAAGAAGTGATAAACACAGTCATATGAGCGATAAGGTGCATTAATGAATCAGTAGACTTCAATAATAAGGGCCCTTTTTCATGACTGTGTATGTTGTGGTGGTGCCCAAGCAGAGTAGAGCGAAATTCACCTTGCGTAGTGTAGAATCGAATATCCTTTATTGTCACGTGTACTCAAGTACGGAAGTACGGGAGTACCGTGAAAAGTTTATAATTTTGTCCTATATAGCGCCATCTTAGGTACAAAGTGCCTAGGTACAGATCTTAGGTACAAAATACGGAAATAAAGGAAAAAAAAGTTACATTACTTACAGTTATTCATAGTATAAGTTAGAAAAATGAGAATAAAGTTAAAAAGATAAGCATTACAGTCTTTCGGTAGATCAGTGGAGGAGGTTTCAATAAGTGGTCTGCCCGGGCTCGCAAGCCGCTGAGCGCCCACACGGATCCCCACTCCAATAACCGTCCTGTTCCGCTCGGGCCTCCAACCCGCTGGTCTTCCCCGCTCCGCTCCATGCCTCCAGACCACTCCGCTCAATGCCTCCAGTCGGCTCTGCTGCATGCCTGCGCTACTTCAGGAGAGAACACCAAGAGTTGAGGGATGTGACTTTCCCGGAACCAGGAAGTTTGGGTTCTACAGTTAATTGTTTTGGTGGAAATATTTTTAATTGCTTAGCATTAACTTCACTCCTGTTTATCCAACTGGTAGGGTGGCCGAGTCACTTCTTTAGATTCAAGGGGATCAAATATGATTGTGTTCAGAACACAAATGGGTTGCCTACTTATTTCCAGATGCCCCATTAAACTCTCAAAGAGTCTGCTTTCCGTTTTAGAAACGAGCTAAAACATAGGGACATTTTTTGGAAATAAATAATCACTGTAATTCCTTCAGCCGCCCGATTGCTTATAACATCCCTTTGCCGATAAAGCCGTATTATCCCAGTGTTGTCTCCATCATTCCCTGAAGTCTGGCCACTCATTAGTTTCTGTCCTATGAGACCTACTTCTTGACCCTTGACCCACATACACACTGAAGCCGGCTCATCCCATTCTCTTTCCTGATATTCGTTGTACCAGCACGAATCATGGTTACATTTATACTAGAGCCAGCTACCTATCTTTCAACCTCATCTTAATATCCCAGGTCATTTTTGTAATTCGTTAATTGACAAGATGTGACCATGACTGACGGGACCAAAGCTTATTGCGCACTTCTAATTGCCCTTGAGAAAGTGACGCTAAGCAACTCTCTTGAGCAGTCTGTGTAAAGGTATTCGTACAGTGCTGTTAGATAGAGAGATTGCGTCCTGCAATGTTGAGGTAACGGTGATTCATTTCCAATGTGCATCTTATATAATACACGATTACATTAAATAAACGGCATATAAGCAGGTTATCCGACCCGAACAACCAATGCAATTGTTTACTCTCCACTTGAGCTTCCTCGAATCCTCATACATCTAACCCTATCATCGTAACTCTCTATTTTCCGTCTCTCGCATTAACTTGCATTGGTTTCAACCAATCCTCGTGGTGCCAAATTTTCAATATGTTTCAGTAAAGAACTTATGCCTGAATTCCTGTTAGATATCCTGGTGGCTATTTTGTATTTATCGGTTCTAGTTCAGCTTTTCCTCACAAGAGGAAACATAGTCTCCACTCTATTAAAACATGCCATGATTTTAAAAAAAAATCTGTTAGGCCACCTCCCTGCCATTTTTCAAAAGAAAAAACAACCAATCTGTCAATTCTTTCTTGATATTTAGACGCACCTCCCCCTTCCCTCACGCCCGCCTCATTTTGTAATTATCCTTGTAAATCTTCTCTACAGTTCCTCCCATGGCTCAGTTTCCTTTTATGATATAGTCTTCAATAGTTCACAGAGGTCTCAGTAGCATTGTAGCCTAACCGGTTTCAGTAAGGGTTTCGTATAACATCCCTACTTTTTAATTCCACCTCTTTAAGAATATGGGCATATATTTGGCTTATTTTTCCATTGTGTTTCTAAACTACGTTCCAGCATTTAGAGTGCTGGCGCTCTTTTTGATTTTACGACACCTAGAATTTCACCTTTCAAGTATAAGCTTAGAGATGAGTTTGGAGATGGTGGTACAGAATTTCTACCGGCTGGAGATAGAGAGGTGCAGGTTCAGGTGGTGCTGTGAAAGAAGTCTTTGCAAATTATTGTAGTGCATGTTTTATCTCGACCAAGTGTTCAATCTTCAAACTTCCACTTCTCGCCAAGGCACTTAACGTCCTGACCCAGTAAATCTGAACCCAGCATACCTTCATTTTTTCTTTACCCACGCCACAAAACTCAAACCAGCTCAATCAAAGGACGTATGATACTCTGTTAGTTCTGTTGTCGACACGTATTTCTCTTATAACGCGATGGCTGCGTTCTTGTGTGATCTCGCGCTGTGGATAACCGCTGCAGAAAATCGCTATAACTGTACGGTGGAAAGTTTGTGTTATCCAAAGAGCGTCCACTATTCATCAGAGATAGTAGGAACTGCCGATGCTGGAGAATCTGAGATAACAAGGTGTAGAGCTGGATGGACACAGCAGGCCAAACAGCATCAGAGAAGGAGGAAAGCTGACGTTTCGGGTCTGGACCCTTCTTCAGAAATCCACTATTCATCAATCGCTTTATGGTCAATTCGCGTTAACGAAACACGCGTTATAGCAGAAATACCTGTATAAGGTTTAACACGTGGATCATACGGTCCCTCCTCAATATCTCCTCGCATTATTCAACTTTGTAACACTGACATTACTTGCTTCAAATATAATAATCTAATTTAATCAGAAACGGCTTATCTTTCTTGCCACATTTTCTGGGGCATTTTGCCATTGCTATTGGTTGTGGTGGTGCTGGTAAATTGTCTAGGCAAGAAGAAATGGAACTTGTAAATAACATTTGAGATGACAGATAAAATGCACGAAATATTGGGAGAAACGCACAGCACTGATTTAAGAAATAATAAAGCACCAAGCGGAGTCGGATCAATAAGCGGTACGAATATGACTACATATGTCGCTCTGTTTATGTGAATCCATTGAATATGGTAATTAATGTTGGTGTAATGCAGGTGCAGATAACCATTTGGAAATGTAATTGAAGATAAAGGCGATCTAGCTCCCAAAAGAAAAACGTTCGCGCTGACTATGCAGAGCATTTGGGAGACACTGGGAAGGAAACGATGGAGGAAGGGCAGCAGTATTCATTGACAAGAATATTACAGTGCTGAAGAGAAAGAATGTCCTAAAGGTGTCATGACAGAATCTATTTGGTTAGAGATAAGAAAGAATAGACACCATTAAACCAGTTGGTATATTCTATAGGCCTTGAACTGGACAAAAAGAAATTATACAAAGGTAGAAATTGTGGAGGGGTTATAATGATGCGCTATAATTATCCTATTTTGTTTTGACGTACTTGTGTAAATGATAGAGTGGTGAAAGATTGTCTAAAGGCATGTTCTAGGTCAGTTGCTCCTGCAGAGATCCGGCATAGAGACAACGGGACATATGGTTCCCCCCCGTGTTGGAATCATTTCTATAATTCTATTATAATTTCCCTATGTATCTTACTCAATGCTATACTCATGCCCTACTAACCTCCACATTCTTTGTGCTGTCACAATGTTTCATCAAAACAGAACCTGGACTCTGGGTTCCTTAATGCCGAGGGTAAGTTACTCAAGTTCCTTTTAAAAGTGTTTTTATTCTGCCTCTCAGATGCTGTGAGTAGTTTGGTATTACATCATTACCATGCATTGGGAGTCAATCTAACTTTAATCTCATTGCAATTATTATTAGGTGCGTTCTAATCGTGGCAGCGATCAAAAAGCATCCATCTGTAATGCCAAAGTAAGCATACAACAAAAGAGGACCATGGAACGTGACCCAAGTCATGTCGAGTATGCCACCATCTATTGAAACTCTGCGAATAACCTGAAAGGCCTCACCGTACTGATTCTGCATAAGCCCACCATTGTTCTAAGGAATATTAAAGCCAGCGCAAGGCACTGACGGTCATGTAACTGATAGCTGTGAATGTGTACAAATCTGCAACTGTAGAATACACCAGCGTTTCAATGAATCAATCTGTAGAGGTCATGTGTTTATTTGTGAACCTTTCATAATCAAGTCTTGATTATCCTGACCAAAAGTGTACGTCTTTCTTGTCTTGCCAAAGTGAAACGCGAGGCTAAAAGTTCGTCTGGTAATCTTATTTTGGGAATATGTAAATGTACAAATGAACAACTTACTGTTTGAGCAATTCTGGTGATCTTGTACAAGGGGCAAAGGAAAATGTGCTTGCTGTGTTCCTCGAAATGAAATCTTCTCACCGTCAATAACAGTTACAGAAAATTTCATCCAAAAATAAAACGCATTCTTTACAGCTTTCAGTTTCATGTGACTATTAAAGTAGCTTTTCCTAACACTACGTTTTCCACTAAATGGAATTACAAATTATTGAAGTTTGTATTTCATAGGTTGTCACATTCAATATCATTTGACGGTTCTATATGCTCACCGAGGGGTTGGTACGATTAGGAGAAAATGCTGTTGCTTGACTTGTGTTACAGGGACAATGGAAACTGAGACAATATCTCAAGTCTTCCAGCCTGCTGTACTATTTTAAAGAAATTGTAGAATTTTGGCTCGTTCTCCGAGAAAGACAGAAACCAAAGCAATAATCTCCCCACCTAGGATAAAACTAGCGAACTTTCATGTCTGAGGCGAATGCGACAACGACTACACTATGGAATCTGTGCGAGGAGATTGAAAACCATCTGTAATTTAACTCGGCGGACCTGATCTGACCTTACTTAATGCATCCTCTATTGGAAACCAATCCATTTCAGGCCGTATTTAATTAGTTGACCAATAATCTTATGCCTTGTTTTCATTGAATCATTTCCAGCATTCGTTGTCATCCACAACTCCGCTACAGAAACCGATGGTGAACTGCTTTCTTCAATTGTTGCAGTCTGTCTGTTGTGGGGACACTCACAGCACTCTTGGAAGACAGTTCCAGGATTGTGATGCAGCAATTGTGGAGAAGTAGTGACATATTTTCAAGCCAAGATTGGATGTGGCTTGGAAAGGAATGTTCAATTTGGGACACCACGTATTTACTTTCCTTGTACTTCTAGATGGTTGAGGTCATGAAATGGGAAGGAGCTTTCGAAAGAGCCTTCTGTGCTCCGTGTATCTTGTAGGTACTAGACTCTTTTACGGCTGCGCATCTGTGGGAATGAATGAATTCTGATAGCGGATGTGATGGATGGAGGGCCAATCATGCGGATGCTTAACACCGAATGGTGGCTAGCCAACACTTTAATTGTACTTTCGAATGAGGTAAGGTTTGGAGTGCCAGGATTCAGGAAAATTTGGTTTGTCCAGTGCAGTCTTTGGCCAACGGTAAACACTAAAATGTTCACAGTGGTAGATTCAGAGATGACAATGCCATTGAATATCAAAAGCAGATTTCTCTTGTTGAAAACGGTCATTCCTGGCACTTATGCAGTCTGGATGTTATTTGCCATTTATTAGGACAACGTCCTGAGTGTTTTGTGCTGTTTCTGAAAATTGGCACATAAGGCTCCATGATTTCAGAAGTCACAACATGTCGAAAATGTACAGTCATTAGTGAACATCTACACTTTTATCCTCATTATCGAATAACAGTGATTGATGAAGCAGCTGATGTTGGGTGGGCCTAGAACACTTAATAAAAACCGAAAGAACTGTGGATGCTGTAAATCACGAACAAAAACAAAAATTGCTGGGAAAACTCACCAGGGTAAGGGTCACCGGACCCGAAACACTAACTCTGATTTTTCTTCAGAGATGCTGGCAGATCTGCTGAGCTTTTCCAGTTACTTCTGTTTTTGTTCCTAATTTACAGCATCCACAGTTTCCTTCGGTTCTTATTTAATGTTCTAGGCCAGTGTTCAGGTCTAGTGTTCCAGCAACTTCTGTTTTGGGGCCTAGAACACTAACCTGAGAAATAACTGCAGTGGATTGAACAATTGCAGTTCAAGGATTGAAATGACTCACTTCCGAAAATCACAATCATCTTTCTTCATGGTAGGTACAACTTCAATCAATAGAGAGTTTATTTCCCTAAACTCTTTGATGTCTCATTCAATCAAATGTTGCCTTGATGTAAAAAGCAGTCATTCTCACGTCTAGCCTTCAGCTCTTTTTTCCTTATTTGGATCGAAGCAGCAATGACATCACAACTGGCAGAACCCAAACGGAGCATCAGTAAGAAGATTATTGCTGAGTAAGTGCTGCTTGATAGCACCATTGACAAACTTTTCGATTACTATTGGAAGGGAAGGAGACCGAATATTGTCCATAACGCACGTGCCGTGGGTGTGACTGTGACAGACTTGTTCCTTGCCTAATTAATGAGCCAGATCTCCCAGTTTTTGCACAAGTTAATATGCACGACTTTGCAGAGTTCACAATGCGTGCCATTGTTATTAAACATAGCTGAGTCGGTGCTGAGTGGGGCCATTTCAAAGTGTAGACCAGACCAGGTAAGAATGCTAGATTTCCTTCATTAACGAACCAGATGGAGATTTGCAACAAGAGATAATGTTTACGTGTTCACCAATACTGATGCCTTGCTTTTATTTCCGAATGTTATTACAGCTGCCTTGTTAGGATTTCAGCTCATGCTTACAAAGCATTACCACTCCAGCTACATTATCACTCCAGCCACTCCCTACATCTGGCAGACAGTTTCATATTTCTTCTAGCCACTGCTATTACGAATGGCCTGGTTCAGCTTTTAACGTTATGCTCTCTTCTTGGGCTGCCCAATCAGCACAAATTAATGGGACTAGCTGGGTAGCTCTTTTGGGAGGCGGTACAGACACGATCGGTTGAATGGCCTCCTTCTGTACTGTAGACTTCTGTCATTGTCAGTCTTTCTTGCTATTGCTCCTCTCAACTGCGCAATAAATTTGAAAAACTCAGTCAATTCCCATGGTGACCATTTAAATTGAGAACAATACAACACAAATTAATCTTACACTTGGAACTCTAAAAAATTCTCTTGTTGACCAACGCTTCATTCATGTCTAGCCATTGCCTCAAGACATCTTATGTTTATCAGCATAATGCCATCAAAAATTCTGCAGAAAGTTTCTTAACACACAGACACACACATACCAACTCAGATTCATTCATTAATCCATGTTCAATGAATTTGTGTAGCTCTAGACCCAATCAGACCTCAAAGTAAATTTCTATATTAAACATTTCCATCTGCTTCCCTCTTTACCCTTCCTTTTAAGACAGTCTTTAGACCTGTCCCTTTGGCCAAGAATTTTAACAATATATGCTTCTGTCTCTCTATCTCAACTATTATTTGATAATGTTGTTGAAAAGCACCTAGCCATGTTATTGACATAAATGAGAGTGGACATTGTTGTGTAATTACACAATCTTGTTCAACAAAAGAAGTGAAGGGAGTGTAAAAAAAACGCTTCGAAGGCGGATATATACCGATCTAACCAACTGGAACTAATATAATGACCAGCCCAAGCTACAGCTAAAATGGATAAAGCTGCAAGATGGGAACATGAACATTTAGTCAATGATATGAAGGATGATCACAACAGCTTCTAAAGCTATATTACTCTGAAGGGGCTAGCTAAACAATTGCTGGTGTTTAATAAGACACAATTATATTTTTTTCCGAAATCAAAACATGATAAATTTACAATACGGTACTTTTCATGAGTCTTCACAGTTAGAAAATGCAAATAAAATGTCAGGATAACAGGAAGGATTTGAAAAAGTCAAGGGACTCAAATGTTCAGCCCCACCCCAACTTGTCACATGTTCTAGTAACTTCCCCAAAAGTCAAGGGGCCTGAACTGATATGTCACGTATCCCAAAGCACAGGCTAACACATGAGGAACATGGACCCAAAGTCTACCAAGTCAATTTCTAGAATTTCAATTTAATTAATGTCTGAAATTAAAATCCGGTCTCAGCAATGGTGACAGCGACAACTATCATCGTTTGTTATAAAAACCCGCCTGATTCATTAATGTCCTAGCAAGCTATTCAGTTCAAGACCAAATTGGTGACAGGTAGGGAATGTTAGCCTCGCCAGTGAATGCAGCATCCCAAGCAAATTGTTTTGATGTGGTGATGAAAGAGTAGGTCAGACAGCCATAGAAAAACTGACAGTCAATGGGAATCAGCGTTAAGCTCTCCATTTAGGAAGTGGAGGAAGATGGTTGTAGTCGTCAGAGGTCATTCACCTCAATCCCAGAGCATCTTTTGGTTGCCTTGGTGGTTGAGTGGCAGAATTCTTGCCTGCCATGTGGGTGGCCCGGGTTCGATTCCCAACCAATGCATAGTCACAGCTTTAGGGTGGTTCAGTGGTTAGCACTGCTACCTCACAGCGCCAGGGACTAGGATTCAATTCTACATTCGTGTGACTGTCTGTGTGCAGTTTGCGCAATATCTGCATGGGTTTCTGCCCAGTGCTCCGGTTTCCTCTTGCAGTTGAAAAATGTGCAGGTTAAGTGGATTGGCCATACTAAATTGCTTGCAGTGTTCAGGGGTGTGTAAATTAGGTGGATCAGACATGGGAAATGTAGGTGTGGGTGGCATGCTTTTCTTTAAAGAAGAAAAAATCCGGAAGAAGGCAGCAGAATGGTGATGCTGATTGGCTAACGCGGAGAATATTTGCATCAGTGCAGTCACTGCTTCTAAACTGGAAGGGCGCAAATATTTTGGCTGGGAGGTTTGCTGGTGTCAGTCAGGAGGATTTAAACTAGCTTGGCAGGGGGTGGGAACCAAAGCAAAGGTGAATTGACTGAAAGGGAACTAGAGAATACGGCCAGTAAAATTCAGAGGAATAGCAGGCAGGGTGTGTTTGCTGATCAAAGCGAGTCTAGTGGACGGAAGTGCATCTGTTTCAATGCGAGAAGTGTAACAGGTAAAGCAGATGAATTAAGAGCTTGGATTAGTACTTGGAACTATAATGTTGTTGCTATTAAAGAGACTTGGTTAAGGGAGGGACAGGATTGGCAGCTTAACGTTCCAGGCTTTGGATCTTTCAGGCAGAATAGAGGTGGATGTAAAAGGGATGGGGGAGTTGCATTACTTGTGTTAAGGATAATATCACAGCTGTACTGAGGGAGGACACCTCGGCTGGCTCATACAGTGAGGCAATATGGGTATAACTTGGGAACAGGAAGGCTGCAATCACAACGTTTGATGTTTACTATGGGCCTCGCAACAGCCAGCGGGAGATAGATGAACAGATATGCAGGTAGATTTTGGCAAGATGTAAAAGTAACAGGGTTGTTGTCATGGGTGATTTTAACTTCCCATATGTTGATCGGGACTCACTTAGTGTTTGGGGCGCAGATGGGGCAGCGTTTGTAAGGAGCATCCGGGAGGGCTTCTTGAAACAGTATATAGGTAGTCCAGCTAGGAAAGGGGCCGTACTTGACCTAGTATTGGTGATTGAGCCTGGCCAGGTGGTCGATGTCTCAGTAGAGAAACAACTCAGGAGCAGCGATCACAATTCAGTATAGTCGTCCAATGAAGGTGCTAAATCTGGGGAAGGCTAATTACAACGATATTAGGCAGGAACTGAAGAATGTAGTTAGGAGGCAGATGTTTGAGGGCAAATCAACATTTGGTATGTGGGAGGCTTTGAAGTGTAGGTTGCTGGGAACTCAGGAATGGTACATTCCTATAAGGATGAAGCCTAGCCAAAAAGAAAAAAGAAACATTTGTCAAGGCTAGGAGGCTGGGAACACACGAAGTAAGTGTGGAATACAAGGAAAGTCAAAAGGAACTTAAGCAAGGAGTCAGGAGGGCTAAAAAGGGTCATGAAAAGTCATTGGCCAACAGGATTAAGGAAAATCCCAAGGCTTTTTATACATATATAACGAGCAAGAGGGTAGTCAGGGAGAGGTTGGCCCACTCAAGGACAGGGAAGGGAATTTATGTGTGGAGCCAGACTTAATGGGCGAGGTATTAAACGAGTACTTTGCATCAGTATTCACCATAGAGAAGGACTTGGTGGATGATAAGTCTGTGGAAGGGTGTGTAGATAGTTTGGGTCATGTTGATATCAAAACAGCAGAGGCACTGTGTGTCTTGAAAAACATTGATGTAGACAAGTCCCCAGAGCCTGATGGGATATACCCCAGAATGCTGAGAGAGGCAAGGGATGAAACTGCTGGGGTCTCGAAAAAAATCTTGGTATCCTCACTGGCTACAGGGGAGGTCACTGAGGATTGGAGAATAGCCAATGTTGTTCCTTTGTTTAAGAAGGGTGGCAGGGATAATCAGCTAAGTACAGGCCAGTGAGACTTATGTCAGTGGTAGAGGGATTCTCGGAGACAGGATTTACTCACACTTGGAAATAAGTGGGCGTATTAACGCGAGGCAACATGGTTTTGTGAAGGGGACGTCGTGTCTAACTAACTTGATTGAGTTTTTTTGAGAAAGTAATGAAGAATATCGATGATGAGGGTAGGGCAGTGGATATTGTCTACATGGACTTCAGTAAGGTCTTTGACAAAGTCCCTTATGGCAGACTGATGCAGAAGGTAAAGTCACATAGGTTCAGAGATGAGTTTGCAAGATGGATAAAAAAAACCTGGCTAGATCATAGAAGACAGAGGGTAGCAGTGGAATGGTGCTTTTCTGAATGGACTGCTGTTTCTAGTGGCATTTCTCAGGGATCAGTGTTGGGACTTTGCTATTTGCAATATATATAAATGATTTGGAGGAAAATGGAACTGCTCTGATTGATAAGTTTGCAGATGACACAAAGGTTGGTGGATTTGCGGTTAGCAATGAGGACTGTCAGAGGGTACAGCAGGATATAGATCAGTTGGTGACTTGGGCAGAGAGATGGCAGATTGGGAGTTTAATCCAGAAAAATGTGAGGTAATGCATTTTGGAAGGCCTAATACAGATGGAAAATATACATTAAATGGCAGAACCCTTAACAGTACTGATAAGCAGTGGGATCTGGGTGTACAGGTACACAGGTCACTGAAAGTGGCAATGCAGTTGGAGAAGATAGTCAACATGGCATACGGCATGCTTGTCTTTATTGGCTGTAGCACTGAGTTTAAAAATTCACAGGTAATGTTGCAACTTTATAGAACCTCAGTTAGGCTGCATTTGGAATATTGTGTTCAATTCTGGTCGCCACAATAGCAGAAGGATGTGGTGGCATGGGAGAAGGTACAGAAAAGACTTACCAGGATGTTGCGTGGTATGGAGGGCATTAGCTCTGAGGAGAGGTTGGAGAAACTTGGGTTGTTCTCACCGAAACGACAGAGGTTGAGAGGCAACCTGATAGAGGTCTACAAGATAATAAAGGGCATGGACAGAGTGGACAGTCAGAAAGTTTTTTCCCAGGGTTGAAGAGTCAGTTACTAGGGGGCATAGGTTTAAGGCACAAGGGTCAAGGTTTAAAGGTGATGTACGAGGCAAGATTTTTACACAGAGGGTGGTGAGTGCCTAGAACTCGCTGCTGGGGGAGATATTGGAAGCAGGTACAATCGTGACTTTTAAAGGACGTCTGACAAATGCGTGAATAGGATGGGATTAGAAGAATACGGTTATTGAAAGGGTAGGGGGTTTTAGTTGTGATGGGCAGCATGTTGGTGCAGGCTTGGAGGGCCGAAGGACCTGTTCCTGTGCTGTAATTTCCTTTGTTCTTTGTTGTTCTACCTCTGCAGGAGTTCCTCTGGGTAATGTTGTTGCTCAACCACCTCCAACTGCTACATCAATGAATTCCCTACATCATAAGGTCAAGGGTGGGGATGTTCACTAATGATTGTACAATGTTTAACACTGTTCAATACTCCTCTGATATGGAAGCAGTCCATGTCCTCATGTAGCAACAATCGGTCAATATCCAGGCTTGGGCTGATAAATAGCAAGTAAGGTATAGTATCACCTATGAAGCAATGACTGTCTCTAACGAGAGAGAATCTTGGTATCGCTCCTCAATGTTCACAGCTCAATCCTCTGCTAGCAAGGCCCTGGGGGTTATTACTGCCAGAAAATGATCAGGACCAACTGTATAAACACAGTGACAACAAGGGCACATCAAAGTCTATGAATTCTACAGCAAGTAACTAAACTCCTGATTCTACGACACCTGTCTGCAATCTACAAGTTCAAGGGAGCAAACAGATTGAAGAAGAGGGGTAAGTAGAGTACGAGTGTAAGATTGTGGGGAACATAAAAACTGACTGTAAACGCTTCTATACGTGAAATGAGAAAAGATTAGTGAAGACAACTGTAGATCTCTTTCAGGCAGAAATATGGGAAGTTATGTTTGAGATTAAAGATATGTCAGACCAATTAACTACATATTTTGGTTCTGTTTTCACAAAAGAGGGCATAAATAATGTCTGAAAAATGTCGAGTGACACAGAGTATAGTAACTAAGTTTGGGGAGTTACAGGGGCAGATTATAATGTCGATTTATGATGTTATGGTGGTGACACAGATCTGGACCAAGGAAGGGCAAGGTACAGTGTTAGATGAAAAATCTAACATGTTAGAGCATAGAGGAAAACTCTGAAGGGAAATTACAGAGAAATGCCAACATTATATAGTAGTTATAATGGGGGTCTTCAATTATCCAAACATAGACTGGGAAACTGGTAGTAGAAGAAGCAGAAAGGTGCAAGTGGTTCTAGGTTAAGTTCGGAAAAATTTCCTACAGCAATATATTCCAGTGCAACAAGGAAATCAGCATCAGAGATAGTAGGAACTGCAGATGCTGGAGAATCCGAGACAACAAGGTGCAGGGCTGGATGAACACAGCAGGCCAAGCAGCATCATAGGAGCAGAGAGGCTGACGTTTCGGGCCTAGACCCTTCATCAGAAAAGCATTGTTGGATTTGGTTCTTGGAAATGACGTTGGCCAAGTGGATCAAGTGTCTGTTGGGTAATCTTTAAGAGCCTGTGATCATTATATTAGGGTGGTGGTTCAGGGTGGTGTTGGAGAATGACTTGTAACTGGCCAGAGTAAGAAAGATAGGTTGGCAGAGAGCCGACTTTAATGGGGCAAGAAAAGACCTGATCTGGTTTGATTGGAACAACAGGTCGATGATAAAATCACAACTGAACAATGGGCCACCTTCAAAGTGCAAATAGTTCGCATCTGGTCGAGGCATATTCTGTCAAATAGAAAGAGTAGAACAAACGAATCTAGAGTTTCCTGGATGACAAAGGAAAAGCAGATTACCATTAGAATGATAAAGCGTGCTTATGTAAAGTGTGCTGCAAATCACCCCGACTTCTTCGACTATACCTTTTAAACCCATGAACTCTACCGCCTTTTCTCTACCGCCTCTACCCCATTTCTGATGAAGGGTCTAGGCCTGAAACGTCAGCCTTCCTGCTCCTATGGTGCTGCTTGGCCTGCTGTGTTCATCCAGCTCTATACCTTGTTATCTCAGATTCTCCAGCATCTGCAGCTCCTACTATCTCTGATACAATTTTAACCCCACTGCGAAGCCTCTTCTAAGGATGCCTAGCCTGAAGAAGTTACCCTCCTCCCTCCGGACAAACCTCAGGGGATCTCTCTCCCACTGCAACTCTCTCAGCCATTTCTGATGAAGGGTCTAGGCCCGAAACGTCAGCGTTCCTGCTCCTATGATGCTGCTTGGCCTGCTGTGTTCATCCAGCTCTACACCTTGTTAACTCTACTGTCTAGAAGGGTAAGGGCAGCAGATACACAGGAACATCGCAAGCTGCAAGATTCCCTTCAAGGCATGTGCCATCGAGTGTTTCAGTAACTAAAGACCACATTTACTAACTGCAAAAATCAAATATACCTAACAGGCCAAGTTTCCTTCTGGGATTTGATCTGTCCAATATTGGCATCGACTGGCATCATTAAAATAGTTCTAGAGAATTGTGGAATTTCAAACTTCCTGAATGTGACCACTTTGGGACATTCTCACCAAACCAAAGCAAGTAAGTTACCCAGTAACTCGTGGAAACCTTCCAACTCCCGCTGGTTGCAGCTTATCAAGCCTTACGCATTTCACCGGTCAGCAACCTCCTGATCGTCCCAGCCCGAAACAAGCTTCTCCTTGCGCTTTCTGAGTTCGAATTCTACGTAGGGACGGAGTGGGGGCTGTATAGGCCAATCTCTGCCCAGTATAGTGGATCAGGGACCTTGAAATATAATCGGTGTTACGCCCCCGCTGATAACCTGGTAGGCTAACAGCATTAGGTACGTGACCTGATTAGGCGGTGGAGAGGATAGTGGGCGGATGGGAGAGGGATGGTGGCGTGCAATTTTCACCTTCTTGGCCGGGTTGGAAGAGTGGAATTTAGAAATGGTGTTCAATGTCAACATTTCAGTCCTAATAATTGGACTTCGAACAATACTGGGGGCTTCTCCAATTACCTGTTGGACAGACTCTGCTGGATATTCCACCGTACTTTCCTCAAACACGTCGTGCTGACTTTCAGAGATTGAGGTGCATCCAGAGCGGACCTGCCTTAAAACCAGCATATAATTTGGACAGGAAATGAAAAATTAAATATTCGAATCTACAACTCATATGGTGTTTAATCTGGATACGAAAACAGTACTGCTCTCATTGCATCACACCTGGTACTTCTAAAACTGAGTTCTGCTAATTCTACACAGGTGGAGCATGTTTCTGGGAACTTTCTAGTCCTCCTGCCTCGAAATCAGAGCCTTTAAACGATAGGGTATTTTGTGAATAGTTCCAGGGATGAAGGACATCAGTTATGAGAGAGACCTAAAGGGTTCAGATACACCGTTCATTAAAAGTGGCGCCGCAAGCAGAGAGGGTGGTGAAGAAGGCAATTGCCTTCATCAGTCAGAGCATTGAGTATAGGAGTTGGGATGTCATGTTGCGGCTGTACAGGACATGGATGAGGCCACTTTTACAGTACTGTGCACAGTTCTAGTCGTTATGGTATAAGAAGGATATTAATAAATTGGAAAGGGTACAGAAAAGATTTATAACGCTGTTACTGGAACTGGAGGATTTGAGGTTTGTAAGGAGAGGGTGAATAGGCTGGGACTTCTTTCCCTGGAGCGTAGGAGGTTGAGCGATGACGCTATAGAGATTTATAAAATCATAAAAGGCGTAGATAAGGTGAAAAGCCTTCTCTAGGGTTGGGGAGTTCAAATCTAGATGTTGTAGGTTTAAGGTGAGAGAGGAAGGATTTAAAAGGGACCTGAGACACAACTTTTTTGAGGGTATATGGTATGAACTCCCAAAGGAAGTGGTAGATGCGGGTACAGTTGCAACATTTAAACGGACTTTGGGCAGGTACATGAATAGGAAAGTTTGGAGAGATATCGGCCAAATGCAGGCAAATGGGACTAGTTTAATATGGGAAACCTGGTCGACGTGGACAAATTAGACCGAAGGATCTGTTTCCGTGCTGTATACCTCTATAACCAGATTTTTGTTGCCTTTGTTTTGACGGAACCTGAGCAACCACGCCCTGGGTGATGCTGACCGGAAGACTGGAAAACTACTCAAGTCAGTTCTTCAGCTAACCACGAGATGGAGCCCGTTGGAACACAGAAGTCACAGCCGGTCAACTCACGGCACTAAACATTCAGCAAAAAAATGGATAGGACAAAATTAAAGGCAAACGGGGCACGTTTAGGTGAGCACAGACGTTAACTAAACAGTGGTTAAATTATTCGGCGTGCATGAATTCTTTGATCTGCTAGTGATGTCCTTAATTATAATAATTAGAAGCAAAACTATAGGCAAATTTCAAACCTGTTTTGTATAGAAGAGGACTTCTTTCATTCGATGTATGCAGTCATGGAATGTGAACATTTATTAACCATCCATAATTGCCATTGAGAAGTTATCGTTAATTCCCTTTTTGAACTGCTGAAGCCCATGTGGTGAAGGCTATCTGAGGATTTGCAGGCTTTTGTTGTAGAGCTGTAGTAAAGTTGTACAGCGTGGAAACAGACCCTTCATCCCACTCGTCCATGCTGACCAGATATCCTAAATTCATAAAGTCCCATTTGCCAGCATTTAGCCCTTATCCCTCAGAATTCTTTTCTGTCCATGTGCCCATCCAGATGCCTTTTTAAATGTTGTTATCGTACCAGCCTACACCACTTCCTCTGGCAGCTCGTTGCATACACGCACCAGCTCTGCTGAAAACGTTTCCCTTTAGGTCGCTTTTAAATCTTTCCTCTCTCACGTTAAACTTATGCCCTCTAGTTTTGGACTCCCCTACCCTGGAAAGAAGACCTTGGCTATTCACCCTGTCTATGCCCTTCACGATTTTATAATTCTCTATAAGGTCACCTCTCAGCCACTGACGCTCCGAGGAAAATAGCGCCAAGTTTATTCAGCGTCCTCCAATCCCGGCAATAACCTTTTCAGGTTTCACAAAATTTTCCCTTTAGCAGGCAGACCAGAATGGAATGCAGTATTCTAAAAGTGGTCTAACCAACATTCTGTACAGCTGCAAAATGACATCCCAACTCCTATGTTCAATGCACTGACCAATGAAGGCAAGCATGCAAAAGCTTTCTTCACCACCCTGTCTACCTGTGACTCTACTTTCAAGGAAATATGCATCAGCACTCCAGGTCCCTTTGCTCAGCAACACTCCCCAGGGTCCCACCATTAACTATGTACGTCCTGCCCAATTTGCCTTACCATAATTCAATACCTCACGTTTTTCTAAATTAAGCTTCACCTGCCACTCCTCAGCTTATTGTCCCATCTGAGATAATTGAAGTTCAACAAACATAACCATTTTTCTTCAGGTTAGCTTCAATTAGTGGCGAGCCTTCAACTTTATTCCCATTAATTCCAGCTTTTCGCTACTCCATAATTCCACACTCGCACCACGTTTATTATCTAACTCCCTCTAGGACAATCACTCTCACATCTCAACTTCACTTCCTTACTCGTTTGTTTTTGGGTTCAAGTGGTAATCACACCAGGAACTGGGAGGAATAGATGGGAGTAGGCGAGAATAATCCAATTGCGGCATTATTGAGCAGATTATTGGTGATCGAATGTTGCTCGGTAGCAGTCCTGACGGTATCATTCATCATTTTGATGATACAGTCATAGAGCCATACAACACGGAAGCAGATCCTTTGGTCCAACCAGTCCATGCCAAACATAATCTCAAACTAAACTGGTCCCACTGCCTGCTCCTGGCCCATATCCTTCCAAACCTTTCCTGTTCACATAAATATCCAGATGTCTTTTCAACGCTGTAATTGTACCCACATTAAATCACTTCCTCAGGAAGTTCATTCCACATGTAAACCACCCTCTGTGTAAAAAAAGCTGCACCTCATGTCTTTTTTTAAATTTCTCTCCTCTCACCTTAAAAATGTGCCCCCAGTCTTGAAACCCCCATCCTAAGGAAAATACAGCTACTATTAACTCTAGCTATACCCCTCATTATTTTATAAACTTCTATCAGGTCGCCTTTCAATCTCCTACGTTCCAGTGAAAAAGGTCCCAGCCTATGCAGCCTTTCTTTATAACTCAAAGTTTCCATATCCAGCAACATCCTGGTAAACCTCTTCTGAATCCTCTCCAGCTTAATGATATCCTTCCTGTAACTAAGCGACCAGACCTGGACACAGCATTACTGAAGAGGCCTCACCAATGTTGTATACAACCTCAACATGCCTTCCCAACTCCTATACTCAAAGGACTGAGCAATGAAGTCAATTGAACAGTTGTAGGCCAGATTGGAACTGTTATACTTTTAATAGTCAGGCTATGCCTAGTCAATGTTGCAATAGTCAAATAAATGCCAATGTGTAGCTGTGATGGAACAGCTTGACTTGAGACAAGTATAGTTCTGGAGCACAGACTTCCAGGAATATTACTAGGACAGTATCCAACACATTCAATTGCTTCTTGCTATCAAGTTGAAATAATCAAGCTTGCTGAAGACTGGCTTGTGTAGTGCATCTCGGAGCAGTCAGGTGAATTATCTCTTTGGCATTTCTAACTAAGAATGATTGCAGCTGACTCAGCCTTGTAATTCGAAAGGATACTGAAGTGTCAATAATACTGTGGGTCTGAAGCCCCATATAGACCAGGAAAGATGAGGTAAAAATGTACTTCCCTAAATAACATTAGTGAACCTGATAGGATTTAGTGACAATATTGTAATTTCATTTTGAGTTTTCTTTTCATTACTAAGTATTTAATTCCATTTCTTAGGTCATTCACTGGATTCAAAGTTCCCAAATGTCATAGTACCATTTGCCTCATTACTCTTTGTTTAAATCTCTGCATTGCTACTCCAAACCTGCGAGTTGCTATCCTTGTTGGAACCAGCATGCTACCATGCTCTATTAATGGCAAAGTACAGGGTTAAGGATGATGACAATGGATGATTTCTAAAATGGGCACAGGAAAATATTCTTGATTAATACATTTTCAGCCTAGCATGAAATAAAGTAATACTGTGCGTAATTCTATAGAATGATGTTGATTGAAAGAAGTCTATTTCAGTGACAGAACATCTAGGCAATGGTTATCATAACTAAATTACGTTTAAGTATTTTGTATCTGTTCATGTGAGATATGGACATCACTGAGCATCCATAATATCTATTAAACTGGGTCATTTCAGAGGACACTTAAGAATCAACCACATGGTTGTGTGCATTAAATCAGATGTACGCTATAAAGAGTAAAGACAGCTGATGACTTTCCCTAAAGAATATTAAAGAACCAGTTGTATATTTATGATAATCCATGACAGTTGCATAGCCATCATTACTAGCTTCCCATTCCAGAGTTATGAACCGAATTTGAATTTGAATTCCACAATTTGCCATGATGAGATTTGAAACCAATGGGCTCAAGCACGAAACTGGGCCTCTGGTTTACTCTCCCAGTGGCCGGCTTTCAGTTTGGAAAGGGATAGATAAAAATCAAAGGTGAAATGACCTACTAAAAGAAAACTAAATGGAGGCTGAGAGGTGGACAGAGTATTACACAACAAAGACACATGCATGGTGCCAATGATTTTCCTCGAGAGAATTTTCCTCTGATACTGGACACCATGATTCTTTTGTTTATTTATGATTAACTCCTGTGGACCTTGGTCCTCCCATATTCCTCAGCTGCAGCCACCTATCCCATGGTGCAGCTATGGCTCCTCAGTTACTGGCTCTCTAACTTGATTGACAAGACCAAGAGCATTGTCACTATAGTAATTGGAACCAGGTGGATCTTATTTACCAAGAGATCCTTGATGGGGTTGTTAACCCGGGCTAATCAGGGAGCCCTGGCTGACAGACATAAATAGGAGATTCAGAAACTCCTCACTTCAGGAACTGACTCTGAACTGGCTGGCCACAGCCAGTGCACAGTGCACATGTAAATAAAGGGTGACTTGGTGATGGGATACCGACCTCAGTCACCATTCTTAATTTGACAGTGATAAATCAGCAAATAGGACCCTGTCTGTGATAACTTTCCTTTATTTCAAAAATAGAAATTATTCACAAAAGAATCTCTTTGTATGCATACATCATCACAAAAACAGTTTTGTTCTGTACAGTTGCATATCAAGTAAGTAATCAAAACATTGCATTTGACTTTATCCAAAAAAAACTTTCTTAAACATACAATACTAATATTTATATATACTGGAGGCACTAGGAGGGCCCAATAACTGAACGGACCCCATTTACCTTCAGTAGGAAGACCTTAGACAGCTGCAGCTGCCCCAAGCTTGAGTGCATCCCTTAACATATAGTCCTGGACCTTGGAAGGTGCCAGTCTACAACACTCGGTCAAGGTCAATTCTTTGTTCTGGTAGACCAACAAATTTCGGGAAGATCAAAGAGCATCTTTCGCTGAGTAGATGGTCCTTCAGGTGCAGTTGACGATTGTCTCAGTGTGCATCCCAGGGAACAGACAATAGAGCACAGAGTGCTGCGCGATGGAGCTCAGGACGAACCTCAACACAGATCATTGCATCTACTTCCAGACTTCCTTTGCAAGGACACATTCCATGAGGAGATGTGTAACAGTCTCCACCAGCCCCAGCCCCCTCCAAAGCCACTTCGAGGGCAGTGTGCGGTGATGCAGACTGGTCGGGTGAACATGAAGGATCTCACAGGTAGTGCCCTTCTCAACACCAGCCAAGCGATGTCTTGGCGCTTGTTGGAAAGTTCTGGTGATGAGGCATTCTGCCAAATGACTTTGATAGTCTGCTGAGGGAACCACACGACAGGATCCACCCTCTCTTTTTCCCTCAGGTCCCTGTCTGTGATAACATTGTGGTTTGGCCACTGATCATTCACCACTTTGGCATTCACTAATTAAACCCATGTCAGGGTTTTGACCACACTCTTTAATGTCAGCCCATTTTTTTTCTACTCAGTTTCTTTCTGTGTTGTCAAGTCTTATGTTTCTATGATTAAGGGATACATATCACCGAGTCAGCTGAATGGAGGTTACTTATTCTTTCGTGAGGTGTGTGCGTCACTGGCAAAGCCAGAATTTTTTAAATATTCACAATTAAACTGACTTACTTGTTAGGCCACACCTCTCATTCAATAGTGGAATGGGCTGGAAAGGGGCTGAATGATCTGTTACTGTTCCTACATCTGGGAGCAGTTAAGAGTCAACCATATTGTTGTGGATCTGAAATTGAAGTGATGAAGACCAGTTAAGAATTCTTCCCTAAAGGATATTAATGAACGAGATGGATTTTTAAAAACAATTGATGATTGTTTCATAGTGACTTTATTTTTCTAAATCAATGAGTGCATTCAATTCCACCAGTAGCTCCAGTGGGGTCTGAACCAATGTGACTGGAGAGATTAGGCTGGACATCTGGATTATTAGTCCAGTGACTGTGCCATTTCCACCAATCGCCTTTGTCCCATTTGAACAAAGGAACAAATTCAAGGAATCGACTGGCTCCTGTATGTGCCCTGCTACACCCTGTTGACTGTTTCAATAACTTCCTGCCTTCATGCAGTAATGTTCTCTGTTCAGTTTGCCTAGTGGGATTATCAGCAAGTTTGGGAAGAAAGCATTTGTAAACAGAAAATCTTCACAAACATATTTACAATGTGACTACACATGGTGACCAAATTAAACCAGTAAAAATTGAAGTGAATGAATAATTAGCTATGTAGTTTTAGCCTTTTACAATCCATAATGGACAGCTCTCACAATGAAAACAGAAACTTCATGAAAAATGATCATTATGAGCCTTTTCCATTAGAAATTGACTCCTTTTGCAATATGTACAAATGGCTATAGGTACCACTGACTGAGACCTCGCCAATCAAAAGGAGAATATGACACAAGCAATAGTGTTTTGTGCAGGGATCAAGATTTTATACTCCCAATTTTGAACTGGCTCTAAATATTTTTAATTAACATTCTCACACATGCCTCTGGAGAAGGTGGAATTTGAAAAGTGACTGAGTGGCATTTAACTAAGGCACTACAACTTTACCACCCTCTGGACTGATTTTATCACTACATGATTAACTCCCTCACAGTTAATGTGCACTAATTTTGCACCACATTTATTATTTAACTCCATCACAGTTAATGTATGCTAATTTTGCACCACGTTTATTATCAGCAGTCAACCAATTTACAATGGAAATTCACACTTAGCTGTACTGCTGCAGCCCAAGAGTTGGTTACCACCGAAGCCTCCTACACTGTTCGTTACAATGTGCACATGGAATGTTGCAGTTTCCTAGAGAAAGGAAATGTCAAAATGATGTGCAAAACGTTGAAGATAATAGCAAGTTCAATGATAGTTCAATTCCCTCAGTCATAACCTCACTCTTTCACCCACATGTGCGATTTCTCTCTCTCTCTCTGTCTGTCTCTCTCTCTTCACCCCACTCCTCCTCACTTATTATTCACATTCATGGCCTCTGTCACACAGT
Source organism: Rhincodon typus (assembly GCF_021869965.1). Classification (NCBI taxonomy): domain Eukaryota; kingdom Metazoa; phylum Chordata; class Chondrichthyes; order Orectolobiformes; family Rhincodontidae; genus Rhincodon; species Rhincodon typus. The sequence continues at coordinate 18,748,579 of NC_063366.1, read as the reverse complement.
TATCATCCCTTTCTCAGATGTTCCTTCAATTTCACTCCTTTTTTCTAGTTGTCTTACATTTTGAGTACAAAGACTTCAGTGGCTCAAGATGGTGGTTTACCATCTCGGGGCAATTTTGTATGGGCTACAAATGTTGGCCTAGCTAGTGACACCACTGTCTCGTGAAAGGATAAGAAAAACTGTCTTCCTCTTAAACTTTCTCTCTGATCCAGTTACTTCCTTTATCACTGGAATGGTCTTTTCTTCATTTGTAATGAACATTTTTTTTTCCTGACTAATCTCTAATTTACACAAGTGATGGCAAAAATATCTCCATGACTAGAAAGTTTGGAAAACCAGCATGGATTTGTGAAAGGTAACTCATGCTTAATAAACCTACTGGGATTTTGGAGGATGTATCCAATGGAATAGATAAAGGAAACAAGTGATTGTCGTGTACTTGGATTTCAGAAGTTTTCTGTTGAAGTCTTTCATAGTAGGGTAAAGTGGTCAAAATTAAAGCCCATGAGATGGGGGAAGTACATTAGCATGGATCACAAATTGATTAACAGACAGGAAACCGAATGGGATTAATTGGGTCTTTTTCCAGGTGGCAGGCAATGACTCGTGGGATACCACATGAATCAGTATTGAGCCCCAGTTATTTGTATGTATGAATGATCTGGAAGAGGGAACCAAATGCAAAATTTCCAAGTTTGCTAACGCCACAAAATGGACAGAACTGTCATTGTGAGTTGTGATGTACGGAGGTTGCAAGGAGATGTAGACAAGTTGAGTGAATGGGAAAGCATGTGGCAGTTGAAGTACAATGTGGCTAATTGATGTTATACACTTAGGCATGAAAAACAGAAAGGAAAGGTATTATTTAGCCGTGATATATTGGTAAGTGTGGTTATCAAACTGGATCTGGATGTCTTTGGACGCCAATCAATGAAGGCAGGTGCAGCAAGCACTTGGGATGCCGAATGGTATATTGGCCTTCATTGCAAGAGGGTTTGAGATGAGAAATAGGGATATGCTGCTATAGTTATTCAGAGCTTTGGTCAAACCACATTTGGAGTATTGCATGTAGTTTTGGTTTCCCTACCTAATAAAGGATATACTTGCCATAGAGGGAGCGCAACAAACCTTCACTAGGCTGATAATAGGGATGGCAGGTTTGTCCTATGAAGCCAGGTTGGTTCCACTGGGCCTCTATTCACTTGAGTTTGGAAGGATGAGGGAGGATCTAACTGAAATATTTAAAATTCTAACATGGCTAGACAAGCTTGATACAGGGAGGAACAAGCGCAAAATTTAGCAGAAAAGCTCAGCAGGTCTGGCAACATCTGTGGAGAGAAGTCAGTTAACGTTTCGGATCCATTGACCCTTCCTTTTAGATACACGGAGGATGCTGTCCCTAGTTGCGTAATTTAGAACCGGGGACAGACTCAAGATGTGGTGTAGACTCTTTGGAACTGCAATGGGAAAAGAAAACTCTTCACTCGAAGGGGAGTGAACCTTTGGAATGCTCAACCACAGAAAGCTGTGGAGGCCAACCCATTGAACATATGCAACAAAGAGATAAATACTTCTTTTAGCTTCTAAAGGCATCAAAGGGTATGTGGTGAAAGCAGGAACATGGCATTGAGATAGACGAACAGCAATGATCATATTGAATGGCAGAGCGGACTCAAAGCACTGAATGGCCAATTCCTGCTCCTGGTTTCTATGTCTGGCTTTTGAAGGCTTTAGCTGCTATAATCCTTATAACTGTTTGTCACCAATAAAGTGCTTTCAGGACAGCTTACAGGAACAATTCAAAGACCTATCAAGAAATCCAAGGAGACTGGCTGCTTTCATCAGTTACAGATCTTATGGCAAATTTCCTTCTGATAATCGCATCTGCATATGAGCGTGCTTCACTCTACTCACTAGGGGCTTTCCAAATTCAAAGCAAAATTAATTTTCCATTCTTCCCTGTAGGCGTGGATCCACCATAGATATGACCTTGCATTTCACAATAAACAAGTGTAATGTGTTCGGGGGCGAGAGGAGGAGGGGGAATCTCTTGATAGGAAGTTAGAATATTAGTGAGTTTCATTTGTGTGTTTGAAGACAACACACTTTTCCTTTCAGAGGTGATTGATTGATGCTCGTTTTCAGGTAAATGTTAAGTAGGTTCTATTCCCATCTCAATTTTTATCTGTTCATCGAAGTGATAGTTCTATGATTAATAGAATTTTATGAATAAAGTATTTCAACAGATGCTACAAGCCGGATGAGTTAAGAAAATAATCAGCCCTGATCTGATTGGATGATAGTTTTATAGTATCGTATAGTAGTTACTTGGCCTTTTAGCTATTTTAAAATCAATCTCTTCTGAAATGTTATTACCTTTGGAGCAGGTAGGACTTGAACGCAGGCCTTCTAGTTCCGAGGCATGCGCATTATCACTGCACTATAACAACCCCAAGGCACTAATCCTTTCCTTAGGGAAACTTACCGTCCTCACTTGATCTGGCCTAACTGTGACACCGGACCCATAGCAACATGTTTGATTCATCGCTGCCGTCTGAAATGGTCACTGGGTTCAAGGGTAATTAGGGATGGGCAACAAATACTGTCCTAGCTGGCGGTGCCCACATCCAATTGAATATTTTAATTGAGGATGAAATTCCTCAACGTGTGTTAAGCACGATCGGAGAACTGCACTCCCTACAACATCTGCGTGACATGTCTCTCATAGAATCCCTACAGTGTGGAACAGGCCCTTCGGGGCAACAAGTCCACACCGACCCTCACACCCTGTAACCCACCTAATGTGCACATCCCTGGACACTGGGGGCAATTTAGCATGGCCAATTTCCCTACCCTGCACATCTTCGGACTGTGGGAGGAAACAGGAGCAGACACGGGGGGACAATGTGCAAACTCCACGCAGGCAGTCGTCCGAGGATGGAATCGAACCCGGGCCTCTGGCGCTATGAGATAGCAGTGCTAACCACTGAGTCATGGTGCCGCCTTGGAAAACCTCAGCAGGTCTGGTGAAGAGAAATCAGAGTTAACATTTCGAGTCCGGTGACCCTTCCTTCTGAGCTTTTCCAGCAATCTCTATTTTTGTTTCTAATCCAGGATGGTTCTCGACATGCGCGTTATATTCCAACTCCCACGCCCACCCCACCCCGTATAAGAATGTCCCTCGAATTACTTTTGTCGAATCCTTTATTCATTTCGTGCAAAGGATGAGGGCATCGCTGACTAGGCAGCATTTATTGCCCATCCCTAAATTGCCCAGAGGACAGTTAATAGTCAACAACATTGCTGTGGGTCTGGAGTCACATGTAGGCCAGACCAGGTAAAGATGACAGTTTCCTTCCCGAAACGACATTGGTGAATAAATTCTGCACTGCACTGCACACAATGATCGCCCTGCTGTACAGGAACTCGCTAATCGCTTCTCCTCGGAGAATTTTTTTTTGATTATACAAATGGCATCCGGTCCAACTCGAGCAAAAAAAAATACACCCACACACCCACTAACCACATCACCATCCCCTCCACCAACTCCTCTTCTCCCCACACGCGCATCCTTCCACTTCCCCTGCCCCCAGCCCGGGCTTGAGCCGGACGTTTCGCAACATTGCGCAGAGCCTGAGATGAGCAGAGTGCCTCTGACGGTCTGCCTCTGACCGTGTGCCCCGCTAACAAAAGCGACATTAGCAACGGCCTCGTCAAGAAGTATCGGCAGAGGCCCGCGAGTCAGAGTTTCCGTTGATCATTTCATCTAGAAAACGCTGACATCAGAAATGTCAAAGATTGCGCAAAAAGCCCGGCGTGGCTGCAACAGCAGCAGGAAAGGTCTGTAAAGAGTCAGAACAGGAGAGTCTTTGCAGACTAAATAGCACAGAAATCTGAGCAGCAGCTTCCCCCTCCAAAACATACACGTTCATTTCTCTGCACCCACACACTGTTCAATAGGCGTGAGTTTCAACAGATTATTTATGCAACGTCCCGGCATGGTAACAGAAAATCCACTTAAAAATTACTTTTGTGTACTTTACTCAATTTGTAGTACCTAATCATTACCGTGAGCGAACAGTTTTGAAACAGTATTAGACGGCAGTCTTGCCCTTTCTCATACTTAAAGGCTAATTTTGCGTTCAGTGGGGAGTTGAGCCAAATAACCTGGAGTTACTTTCTTTTTCAAGAGGAAGTTAAGTACAGAGGATAAAGGATATACAAAGAGGACGAACAGGTATAGGTACAATGGCAATGTCAGTGGTGTAGTAACTCAGAGGCCGGTCTAATGTTACAGGGGGTGAAATCTCTCTGTATGTAGTACCTGGTGGAATTTAAATTCCATTTAAAAATCTGGGATTGCGCGCTTAACCTATCATCAGCTGTATAAACCCATCCAGTTGCAAGGGAAGTATGTCATCCTTATCTGATCTGGCCTGTATGCGAAACTAAACAAGTATCAACGTGATTCATTTTCAACTACCCTCTGGAATAGCCCAGCAAACAATTCAGTACAAGCCAAAGGAGGGACATGCTTAGCTTATTGGGGGTGGGGAGTGCAAGAGTCACGTGAGGCAGTAGCATGGATGGGACCCCAACAGGGCTGAATCCCCTATTTCTGTAGAGATAATATACCAGGCAGAATATATACATAATGTGTTCCTGTGTCCCACATCGCCCTGCATTGAGAGACCGGAACTGCGGAGTCAATGCTGGGCACTGGCAGCTTAATAATTTCATATCGAAATAGCAGCTTGCTGCTCCTTAAAGGTTGTGTCAAAAAATAAGCCGAACACTTCGGTCAGAATAGCATGAGGCAATTCACGCCAACACATAAACAGTCGCGACATAAAATTGCTAACTGCTATCGTTTCGCACCCCAAGGTGCTTTATTCAAATTTGCATTTGTGGCTGTTAAAATGAAATAAAAAATTCTGCAGAATTCAACAATCAAGACACACTTTATTTCACAAGGTCCCACTCGTTATCTCCCAGTTGACTTGGCAGAACTCCTGAAATAGTTGAATATGAGATGAGATGGCAAAAGTAAAGTTGCTGGAAAAGCTCAGCAGGTCTGGCAGCATCTGTGAAGGAAAAAAAATAACATTTCGGGTCCGGTGACCCTTCCTCAGATCCTTTCGGTTTTTATTTAGTATTTAACTCACTGCCACATCTCTTCTAGGCATGCCTGTTCTGAGGAAGAGTCACCGGATACGAAACGTTAACTCTGTTTTATTTTCCTTCACAGATGCTGCCAGACCTGCTGAGCTTTCCAGCAGCTTCTGTTTTTGTTCCTGATTTACAGCATCCGCAGTTCTTTCGGTTTTTTATGAGATGAGATGAGGTGACCAGAACTTTCCTCCCTGCCTCGTCATCCCAGCTGACTCCCACAGTCTGACCAGTAAAAGGAGTACTCCAGTTGGTACTTGGTCAGGTGATCTTCCACGAGAATTGCGGGGCTGGGGTTGGCTGGTAAAGTTGGATTTGTTGGTTGGGAACTCCGGGCTCGCTCAGTCGGAACTGGCTTAAGAGCTCAGGCGAGGGGTCGGGGGAGGTGGGGAAGACTGACTCTTATCCATTGCCTCTCTCTCGACATTCCAGAAAGTGGGCGTGCGTGAACTCCTGAAAACAGCAGCGAACTGAAGGATCAGTAGTCGGTAGAGGCTCGCCCGCCAAATTCCTGGGTGACTTTAACCGAATACGCCCTTTAAAGGGGCTGATGGAATCGGGTACAGCCTGATTCTGATCTCTACTGAAGGCAATGCAGACTGATAGTGATCGCAGTGCATAGGAGTTCGGGGAAATATGAACTTAAGGTGGTGTGTGAGGAGATGGATGGGGAGCAGAGACGCCTTGCATCCTGTCAATTATTCTTCATGACGAAATCAAAATAATAAATTCATTTCCACTTGTAACTATTTCACTGTACAACATCCCACACAGTGTAAACTATGAATTTAAAATGGCAATTGTTACTGTTTTGGGGGGTGGGGGGATTGTATTCTTGGTATAGGGCGTGATTTGTCTATTCATTATTGACGTAATACTAATCAGGCGAAATATTAAAACAACACAGAGAAAGAAAATCATCTCTAGCCTTCAGGAAAGTAACTGTGGTATGGCTGAGGATCTTAAATAATGTCTGCTTGAGCCGTGGTGGTACATTGACTCTGTCGTTGCGGTTAGGTCTGCATGTCCTGGTTTCGCCCAAAATGGACGTAGTCCGCATTTTCCATCCTGTGTTGCTCTTTGGGCTTCCTTTTCTTCTTCTTCCCTTCTTGACCGGAGCTCGAAGTATTTCCCTCTCGGTGCTTTGAGAAACATGTACACAGTGAACGGTCAGATGAATTGTTTACAAACCACTCGGCTCTAGGACAAGTAGAGACAGAATGCTAGCCTTGACAGTGATGCCCACACCCCACGAATGAGATCGTGCCTGAATTAATAATGTTCAACTCCACTTTCCTGCCTTTTCGCCCTTCTCCCCAATTCTCTTTGACATGATTAAGGGCTTAGGGAGCAATATCCAGAAAACCCCACTGTACATGTAGTTTCAACACAACGGGTTTTTTTTTCTCTTAAAATATCATTAAACTTCACAAGTGTGGATGGTTTGAAAGGATGTGGGATCGAGAGGTAGAGACTGCATATCCATGGTCCACCAGACAAAACTATGGGTGAATATTTCGGCTCAGATTTAAAAGGCCAAATTTGTGAAGATATAAGCGAGACTGGAAGATACACCCAGCTTGAGCTGGAAGGAGCATTTTCAGGGAACTGAACTTTCACATCGAAAAGTGTTTCCAGGATGGCAATGAAAACGAATGTTTTTAGGAGCGGAAAATGCTTCCGGAAGAATTGAATGTCTATTTAACAGAGAAAATAAAGTGCTGGATTTTTGGTTGTATTAAAAATAAAAGGGGAAATTCTGCTCAGTCGTTTGAAAGATAACTGCAGAGCGAATCAATGTTTCTTTTAGCTTGTTGGAGTAAAATTTGAAAATTTGAAATTCTTTAAGTTGGTCACTTGGATGCTGTTTTACGTTTTAATAAAGTTATGGGCGGCTTGGTGGATCCGTGGTTAGCAGTGCCTCCTCACAGCACTAGTGACCTAGGTTCGAGTCCGCTCCCCGGGCGACCGTCTGGGTGGATTTTGTGCGTTCTCCTCGTATCTACGTGGGTTTCCTCTCAAAGTGAAAACCTGTGTAGATTAGGTATATTGGTCGTGCTAAATTACCAGTAGTGTTCAGGGATGGGGAATGCAGGGATAGGATAGGGAAGTGAGCCTGGGTGGGATGCTCCTTGGAGGGTCAGTATGGGGTCGATGGGCAGAATGGTCTGCTTCCACACTGTAGGGATTCTATGATTCTGCATCGAGATGGGAAGAAAACTGTCAAGCCTTTTGAAAGAATATGTGGGGAAATGGCATCAGAACGGCGGATTTCAGTCAGGAAGGATAGTTAGTGCTATTTTCCTTAAAGCAGAACATTTGAAGGAACAATGTAATAAAACTATTCAAAATCTTGGAGGATTTTGATACAGTAAATTGGGACAAATTATTTCAAGAGTCTTGAAAGATGTTAATCAAAGGAAACAGGGTTTTAGTTACAGTATTATGTAATGTAAAGGAGATAGTTAATCTTGTTGTAACAAACTTTAGAGATGAATGAGCATAATATGGTAGAATTTTACATAATGTTTGAAAGTGAAGTAGTTCAACCTGAAACAAGGGTGTTAAATTTGAATAAAGGAAGTTATTAAAGCATGAGACACAAAGGGGCTGAGGTGGATTGAACAATTATATTCAAATTCACAAGTGTACATAGGCAAAGGACAGTATTTAAAGAATTAGCGCATGACTTTGGACAAATATACATTTCTTCACGATAGAAAATTGCAAAAAGGATCTGTCAAACATGGTTAACAAAGGAAGTTCTGGACTGTATAAGGTTAAAAGAAAAGGCCTAAAAAGTTGTCAGAAATAGAAGTAAATATGAGGATTGGAAGCTTTTTAGAGGTCCAAGAAACAGATATGGCAAGGGAGAATAAAATATGAATGCAATCTAACAACTTCTAAAAAAAATGGCCGAAAATGTTACTATAGACACGTTAATGTGGGTCCTTACAGGCAGTCATGACAATTTATGATGGGAACTAGAGAAATTGCAGAGAAGCTAAATGGTTATTTTATGTCTGTTTTCACCGGGGAACATACAAGAAATCTCCTAGAGCTAGAAGTCCAAATGGCTATGGAGAATGAGGAGCTAAAGGAAATTAACATTAGTAAGAAGATTGTACTGGAGAAATTAATGGGCCTGGAAGTTGATAAATCCCAGAACTTGATATTGTGCATCCCAGAGATTTACGATGGTGGCTATTGTGCATTGATGATTATCTTCCAAAATTATATAGATTCTGGAAAGATTTCTGTTATTTGGAAGGTAGCAGATGTCATGACCTTATTTAAGAAGGAGTCAGAGAGAAAACAAGGAACTAAGGCCCGTTTGCCTTACATCAATAGTAGAGAAAGAGCTAGAATCAATTAAAAAGGATGTGATAAATAGACACTTGAATAATAACGATCTGATTGGGCATAGCATGGATTTGCAAATAGGAAAATCACGTTTGCCGAAATTGTTGGAGGTTTTTGAAGATGTTACTAAAAACATTGATTAAAAAAAAGGAGCTGATGAAGAAGGTGTACTTAGACTTTCAGACGGCTTTTGATAGTCTTTTGAATTTCAGAAGATTTTTGATTTGTCCTGCACAGGCTTAATAATTAGTAAGCAGATAGAAAACAGACAGTAGGAATGATTGGGTATTTCACACATTGGCAGTCTGTGACTAGAGGGCATCACAACAATTAGTACTTGGACACTAGCGGTTCACAATATCTATCAATGATATTGAGTGGGTGATCCAAATATTTCCAAATTTGCAAAATGCACAAAGCACAAATGGAACTATATGTGGTGAGGTAGATGTGAAGCAGCTTCAGGAGGATTTGGACAGACTTCGTGAATATACAAGAACGTGGCAATATAATGTGAAGTTATTCACTTTGGTAGGAGGAACTAATGTTCAGGGAACTTCCTAAATAGTAAGAGGTTGGAAAGTGTAGCCATGCAAAGAGTCTTAGAGGTGTCTTTGTTGATAAATGACTGAAAGCTAACATATAGGTGCAGCAATCTATTAGGAAGGTTATTGGAATGTATCCTTAATGGCAAGAGGATTTGAGTACAGGCGTAGTGAAGTCTTGCTTCAATTCTGAAGTTCTGAAATTCAGGTTCTGAAGAAGGGTTCCAACCCGAAATGTCATACTCCTCTTATGCTGCCTGACCTGCTGTGTTCTTCCAGCTCCACACTGTGTGTGTTCTGACTCCAGCATCTGTAGTTCTTTGTATCTATCAGTAGTGAAGTCTTGCTTCAATTGCATAGGCGCTTGGTTAGACTGCACCTGGTGTACTGTTCCTGGGGTTGTGGAACTGTTCTATGAGGACAGATTGAGCAAACTGGCCTGTATTCTTTCGAGTTTTGTATAATGAAAAGTGATTTTATTAAATCTGATAACATACTCAAATAGATAGACAAGGCAGATACAGGAAAGATCCTTCCTATGGCTGGAGAATCTAGAATGAGAGGGTACATTTTATAATTAAGAAGATTGCAAATCTGGTCCAAAACGATGAGAATTATTTCTTCCTCAGAGATCTGTGAACCTTTGCAATTCACTACCACATGGGGCTATGAAAGTTCTGGCATTGTGGATGTGTTTAAGGTCGAGGTTTGTGGCTTCCTCATTACCAGTGGTTTTGCAGGGTTATATGGATGGGGTGGGTAAAAGGTATTGAAGTGTTTGATTGGCCATGATCATATAGAATGGCAGAGCAGATTCAGTCTGAATGGCCAACTTCTGTTCCAATGCACCTGTGACATTTTATTGGTGGAATTTTCAAGTAAGATCCTACTTACAGTGTGCTTCCCTTTCTGTTTTCGTGGGACAGACTCTATTGGAAAGAAATAACAATGGGTTAGCAAAACATATACATGCAAAACAGAATGTCATAAATGTAACAACACATCCATTTATTTACCTAACCTAATCTGTTAACTTGTATGGCTAAATTCAAACGAAATTCATTAATTACTACATCTTTCGTATTTACAAATATATTTAGAACAATATTAACTACTGGACTTTTGGAAATGTGATGCCATTTATGGCCAAGTAGCACAATGTAAGGTAATTTTTTTTTCTTACTCATAACTGACATTGTTGTAAACAGGAGTAGCGTTTGAATCTAGATAAATTTGTACACGTTACCAGACATGAGAACGCAAATGTGGGATTGCTTTAAGATTGATCCTGAATGTTCTGCAAATTGACTTTTATTTTTTGACACAGTGATCATAGTGTACCTGTAGGGCATCTAATTTTCTCTGCATAGTTTTTGCTTATTGAAATTTAAATTTACAATGCATAAAAATGGGGATAAACGCAAAAATTACAGCGTTTCTCCACTGCATCTAACAATCCGATAAATATTTCCAACGTAACCCCTCTGTGATTCCATTTTAAAAGAAATGCTGCTGTGCATTTTCAATGTTGTTAACCATTTTTTGAATGTGGGAACAGGAAATGGCCATTCTGCCCCTGAAGACTGACATGTCATCTCATCTGCACCCAAATTCATTTATCTCCTTGGTTTGATAGTACTTAATAACCTACAGAACAAAAGAAAAAAAAACTAATCCTAGTTTTCTAGTTTATATATTCATTCCCTTTCTGGGCATTACTATTGAGTCTGCTCCAATCATCCTTTCATACTCTACATTCCAGGTCATACCATTAGCTACAGTTCAACAAAAATCTCTTCAACTTGCCCCAATTCATTTGCCTGAGATCTGCGTCTTATGTTTGCCGGCAGATGTGAGGAGTGTAACGGCCTCTCGTTCACGCCAGGATTAAAGGGTTTCAGCTATAGGGACAGGCTGAGTAAGCAGGGGCTATTTTCCCTGGAGCGTCGGAGGCTGAGAGGTGACCTATAGAGGTTTATAAAATCATGAAGGGCATGGATAGGGTGAATAACCAACGTCTCTTCCCCAGGCTAGGGGAGTCAAAACCTAGAGGGCATAGGTTTAAGGTGAGAGGGGAAAGATTTAAAAGAGACCTGAGGGGCAACGTTTTCACCCAGAGGTTGGTGCGTGTATGGAATGGGCTGCCAGGGGAAGTGTTGGAGGCTGGAACAATTACAACATTTAAAAGACATCTGGATGTGTGCATGAATAGGAAGGGTTTAAAGGAATATGGGCCAAATGCTGGCAAATATGACTAGATTAATTTTGGATATCTGGTCGACATGGATGAGTTGGGCCGAAGGGACTATTTCCGGCCATATAACTATGTGACTCTATGATCTCTCTACCGGTGAAGGTAGATTCTCTTTATGGAATCAATTGGTTGGAATGGTGTATCGGACCCGAATTTTAAGAACAAAAGTCTAGAGAAGATCGGTCTGCATGAAATCAGTGGATTTTGAACGGAATTCCTTTGTAAACAACGTGAGCAAATATAGGACTTGTATTAAGGTAGTGGGAGTGTTGGGAGAAGGGGGATGAATAAATTTATTGATATCGAGGGGATTAAAAGACAGCGAGGGAGAAACTAGATACACAGCTTGCAAGGGGAAGGATGAGATGTGTACAAAATGATGCAGAAGTGGATCGATAAGATTTGGAAGTTATTGTAACAGATTCAACAGCTAAAGGCAAAGAAAAATTCCAATCATATAATGGAGACAGTATTCACCGAGAGAGGTTCATATCTGGGTTAATTAAGTCAAGTTGAAGATAAATTCAAGCTTCAGGTAAACTTCTGAACATTCATCAATTTCTCCTTGTTACCCTCAGAGATGTGAAACCTACAGGTCTCCATATTTCTTTATCCCGCTTAAAATTGTATCCATTTAGTTGTATTAAAATCCAACACACATACTGTGACAAAGTCACGCATCCTAAGGATAGGTTGCTTATGTATATAAGACGGTAAAACACCCTGAGATGGTGAGCGAGAATAGGCCGAAGGGACGTTTCACTCAAATCGATTTATGACCTGTCAAGTTCCTTTCTGCAAGTTAGAAATCAGTTACCTGCTGACTTTTCAGTGATGTATGCAACAAACTGCCTGTGGGAGATGAAAACGCACGATTAACAAATGTATTCGGCATTACGATGTTTGCACTTCAATGGAGGTAGGAATCAGAGCATGGGGACCGAGAGAGATGGTTCAATTACAGATCAGAGAGAAAGCAGGGGACTAGAGTAAACGAAAGTAGTGTATAAACTCACCTCTGAAGAGCAATGCAGGCTGCAAAGAACAAAAAAGTCACAAACTGATTTAATCTGAATACAAGATGAGTATTTGAATCGCAGTTTCAATCCTAGCCATATATACTTATGATTAACTCGCCAATAGATGTGAACACATCATAGAGTGGCAAGATTGTCACTGCACTCCCGTTCATGCATGATTCGCCCCAATTCCGTGGTTCCTCCCAATTCACAAAAATAATCAAAAACTTCATGACAATGATTAAAGTGTCTTTCACTTTGCAGCGACTGCGTAAAATTGTCACTATCAGACTTGTCTCTGAAACACGATTGGCGATGTTTGCACTCTACATTTACACGCATAGGCCTCTGGTGGCACGATAGTGGTATCCCTACATCTGAGCTAGAAGACACGCGTTTGAGTCCCACTTGCTCCAGTTATGATGCGTTTGAGTACTGTGGTATGCTGGTATACATTCTACACCCACACTGATGGGTAAGTATGCTATATGGCCCACTCTAAGGGACCTCGTTGCACCGTGGTAATGCCAGCTTCAAGTCACACCTGCACTTTCTAAAGCTAGCTATGCTGTTGTGATCATTTTGTATTAGAAGAAATGAGAAGATTGCTGTTCATTTCCCAATCCGAGGAGCTCAAAGTTGAGGAAATTCTAGTCAAAGGTCGAAAGGTTGGGATAAATGAACGGAAGAATGGTAACTTTTGCAACATGGGAAACTTTGGCTTTGGAATCCAGGAGCTCATTGACCTGGGCATCAAGTAGCTTTTGATGCTAGTATTAGAATTTACAGCTGGATTTCTAGGTGGTCATGGGCGGCCTGGTTTCAGCATTTCTGATTTTAAAAAAGTGAAAAGGGGCGCGCACTGGCTCAAAACACAAGATTTTCCAGGAAGAATCGATGAGTTGGTTTCAGCTAAAATATAATCGCATCCTCCTGTAAGGAAAGTAATTTGAAGAGCGCATGAAAAGGAAGTAGAATCAAGTTGTAACAGTAAAAAAAAATCCTGAACAGATTGATTAGAAAATATCTACGTTCCTGATTATAAAAAATCTTTTTTTATTATTCCTTCTTGGCGTGTGTGTGCGTCTGGCAACCGATGTTTATCGCCTATACCGAGTTGACTTTGGAAACGGGATAGCGGGTCTATCTACGTGAATCGCTCCAGTTAGCTGTGATAATGTGGGCTCTTGCGGTGCTGTTAGCTGGGGCTGTACAAAGATAAACACCCAGTGGCGACAGGAGACGCCAAAGTCAGGCCGGTGCATGATGTGCATAGGAGAGGGAGCGCGGGGTAAATAGCACAGCCGCAGTTATAAATTGACAGGAGAACTTCACAAAGAACTGGAGGCTAAATGAGGTGGAACTCATTAGTTTTGAAATCCGGGGAAATAAGATGAGCTGAAAAGCAGAAAATTTCGGCTGGAAATAATGAGGACCCTACAGGTTGAAAGGCATGTGTTTAAAGTTTCGGTAGGACGGTATCCGCCGCAGTAGGAACAATAATAGATTGAACAAATGAAGTACCTTTACTTCGTTGCCTGAGTTGTACAGACACTACAATCAGTGCTATGCAAAGAACCAACACCACTGCTGTAACCGCTGCGATATGTACGATATTGGGGGGACATTGCTTTTCTTGTGAAACACCTAAAATGATAGCGGGAACAAAAGTTTGACAAGCGTCGGTTCCTCAGCAAATGGATGCCAATTCTCTCCGAAGACTTGCTGTTTCACATTCAACGACGGGGATCTCAGCAATGGACTTTCTTAACGTATTGACGCTGATTTTCTGCAACAGTCGCGGACGTACACACAGTCACAGGGACACACAAACATACTCTCACAGCCTGTTCTCACAGGCTGCAAAAGACGTAATCACAAAAGTCACATATACTAACTCGCAGAGGCACACCAGACGCCCATATGCATGGACATTCACACAGAGACGTACAATATCATGTATATGCACTCAAATACACACTCCCCCAGGGTCAGACTCCCATTCTCCAAGGGATGCTGAGCCACTGAGGCGTATGTATGTCAGTCTGAGGACCAACATGTGTCACAGATATATCTTCACAGGCTCGCACTCACGAAACAATTCACCCGCGTGTGGACAATCTCACACGGAGAGATACACAAGGTTAAACTCTCTCCTGCATTCACACAGATATCTGCACACACACACGCACACACACACACACACGCACTCAGACATGTCCAGACATACACGCACGCCGATACATAGTAACACACACACACACATACACAACAAAGTTGCAGAAATCTCTTACGCCTCACTCCAAGTTTCGTCCCTACGCCCTTAAACTGGTTGCCGAGTTTCTGTATGACGCAATAATATGTCCCGGAATCGCATTCTGTGAGGTTCCTGATCCGCAAATTAATCAGCAATGGATTATCAGACGTTAGTGGGTTGTCAGTTACTCTCTCGGCGTACATTGGGATGGCTTGAAGTATTGGAAGATCATTTTTCAGCCATTTGTAAGTTTTGGGTCCAGGGCTATTGATGTTGCACTGCAGCGTCACGGTCTCGCCTTCTACCAAATCCGCTGAAAGAGGCGACTGCACTACGACTTCTTCATTTGAGTGAACTCCTGTTAGGAATAAAACATTGCTTCAGCCATCGCTCGCTTGTTCGTGCTTGGAGCACCCACCGAACACACCTCACGCTCCCCCCCCCCCCCAACCCCCACCCCCCCACCCTTCACCCCTCATGTATTAGCTCAAGGTTAGATTTGGGTTACTGAACACGCCTCTTTCTTTCTTTATCCATGCCTTAACTTCCTTTCTCGATTCGAAAGGGGAATGTTTCACTAGCACCTCCCCTTCTTCCCACACCCCCTTCCCCACCCCTCAGCCCTTTTCTCTGTGCCTGGAACACCGTCTGTTCGTCCTGCTCGGCGTTACACGCTGTTGGTTTTCTTGAGGTTTGTGAGGGAGTCAGAGTTTGAATGGAGCTTTAGTTTAGAGGATAGGGATGGGAGAGGACTGGTGGTGGAGGGTCCTGAACCTGGAAATATGAGGGCCACAGCTCTTACACCTTACAAGGGAGATCTTGGTGTTGGCCATGACGAGCATCAGCCGATCCAACTCCCACCAACCCCTGCCAATGTGCCGGGCTAGTGCCATTGGAGATAAAAACCGAAAGAACTGCGGATGCTGTAAATAAGGAACAAAAACAGAAGTTGCTGGAAAAGCTCAGCAGGTCTGGCAGCATCTGTGAAGAAAAAAGTCAGAATTAACATTTCGGGCCCACTGACCCTTCCTCAGAACAGCACTAGCATCCACATCCAGAAGATCATCAGCTGCCATTTCCACCACCTCCAGTGAGATACCACCAAGACCCTGAGCTCCAGTTGCCTGTCACTCTAACACACCACCCTGTTCCCTGGCCAACATCTCTGTCTCTGGTTTGCTGCGTGTTCCAGCGAAGCCTAACGCAAGCTGGAAGAAAAACACCTCATTTTCTGCTTGGGGACCCCGCAGCCCTCCAGGCTCAATGCGGAGTTCAATAATTTTTGGGCCTGAGCTCTCCCGTGTCCTAGCCCCCTACCCCACACACCTGGCCTTGTTATCATATAGCCTGCCATTACACACTACCTATTGTTAGCCACTATTAAAAGCTGTTCGCCCTCCTAGCCAGATGGTTATCAAATCCTTTGTCTGTCCAACTGTTCTTCTCTAAAAAAAAAGCAGTTCTGAGTGAAGGGTTACTGGACACCAGACGTTAGCTCTGATTTATCTTCACAGATACTGCCAGACTTGCTGAGTTTTCAGCAATTTCTATTTTAGTGCCATTGGAATCTCGGCTCCGAGTGTTCCCGAAACGATTGGAGACCCTAAAGCACAGGGTCCGGGCGTTTGGAACTCAGTAAATCGTGTAACAGCACTTCTGTCCCCATAATTTCTCACCAACACCACACCCCTCCTTGCCATTAACTGCCCACTCCTCCTCAGGAATGCACAGGTACTTTACAAAATCTTACCTGTGGTCCAGAGGAAAGACATTAAGGCCAAGGCAGCGATAGAACACAAATTCATGGCCACTTCCCCACAGCGGCGAACTGCTGTGTTGACGGTAAAGGCAGGTTTCCGACTGCAGTGTATTCGACTGGTCTGAGCGCGCAAAAACACCGTATTAGGCAGCTTGGACTCGCTCCCAGTTTAGGACGTCAGGAAGCGAGGACGGAAGTAAAACCACCCAGCTCACACAAGGCTTTGGGTTGCAAGGTTGAAAATGTTACCGGTCTTCTGCTTTTCACTTTCCTAACTCTGCTTCCTCGCAGTGGGATTTCAGTTCCTGCGAATAAGCTTTGACATTGTCTAACCAGGTCAAAGTTGGCGGCAGCACATCGTGTTGAAAGAGACTGTTTTGTAGAATCTGCTGCGCCTATGTGGCCTTGTATTCTGGTGTTGTAGCTCACCGCACAGGAATGCAAGCCTGGGGAGCACAAGTAAGCCGTTCGGCCCCTCGAGTCTGTTCCAGCATTCAATCAGATCACGCTTGCTTTTGTTGTGATCTTCGCTTTCCACAACCCTAAACTCCCTCACCCATTAAAAAAAAAGTTGCCTAAGGCAGCCTGGAATGCATTTTGAAGATCCAGCCACCGCTGTCTCCCGCGTAAGAAAACTCCAACTCCTCAGAGAGAAGGCTTGTCTCTACATAGCCATCTTTGTTACCTTCTCGTCCACTCAATCTATCACTGCATCTCAGCGTGATTCTGCGCGCTCTCTCAACTCACAGCCTAACAGTGTATGCCATCTCTTAGCTAAAGTAACTCTCCGTCCCTTCGTCTGCGTGGCTAACATCGACTGTGGATAGCTGCTGTTGTACCAATGGTACTTGGAGCTGTCCACTCGTTACTACCTCCTGATAACCTAAAACTGCTACATTCCCCGATTCTAGTTTATCTACCGTGTTAGTTACATGCTTAAAAGTACGGAATGAATTTGTTAAACGCAATTCCCCTCCCATCAAACAATTTCCTAAATATATCTTGAAATACAGCTGCTGCAAACAATTGCCGTGTATCTGATCAGCTCAGTAACACTTCTTGGGAAGCTGGTTAAAGGGCAACAAGAAAACATAACACAACCTGGGTGTTGCCAAAGTGAACAGTCTGTATAAATTTCCAGAAGACTTATAGTTATTACTTATTTAATCATGAATTCCAGCAATGGTGGATATCAGGCTGCCGGCTTAATCTTCTGTCTGGGTTCTATCTTGTGAGGTTATTTTCCCTGGAGTGTCGGAGTTGTAAGGACAACCTTAGAGAAGTTAATAAAATCATGAAGGGCGCAGATAGGGTAAATGGCTAAGGTATTTTTTTTTTCCAGGGTAGGCGAGTGCAAAATTTAAAGGCGTAGGTTTAAGGCGAGAGGGGAAAGATTTAAAAGGGACCCGAAGGGCAACATTTTCACGCTGAGGGTGGTGCGTGTATGGAATGAGCTGCCAGAGGAGGTAGTGGAGGCTGGTACAATTATATAATTTAAAAAGCATCTGGATAGGTACACGGATAGGACGGGTTTAGAGGGATATGGGCTAAATGCTGGTAAGTTGGTCTAGATTTATTTAGGATTCCTGTTCGGCAAGGATGAGTTGGATGGAAGAATCATTGACAGTCTATAACTCAGTGCACATTTGCTACATTCCACCGGTTCCGAATCTACCGTCCATGGTGTCATGGATGAACTTAGACAGACTGATGAAGTTATACAGACTGTTCACTTTGGGAACACCCAGGTTGTGTTATGTTTTCTTGCTGTTCTTGAACCAGCTTCCCAAGAAGTGTTACTGAGCTGATCAGATACACGGCAATTGTTTGCAGCAGCAATATTTCAAAATGCATACGAGGTTCGCCTCAAGAGCAGTCCATTGGTTTGGAGACTTGCTTAGAAGCCCCACTCATAGCTGAGGGTGAGAGAAATGCAAATTCTTCAAATGTCTATAATTACCGTTTAAAATACCATCTCGTGTGGTCAACGGCAGGGCTACGTGAGTTGCTACTTAGTTTCGAGGGGCTGAACATCCTGTTTATCAGCTTCACAGTCACCCCATTATATATGTTGGCAGTGCGCCAAAACGAAACAAATTTGGGCCTTTGGGAGACTTTTGGTCAAATTAGCAAACTCTCAAGCTAAATTCTGGTGTGGTCCCCGTCTAAATCGAAACGTTTGAAGAGTGTTAAGACCACGGAATTTTGGCTGTCAAGCATTGTAGTTAGGCTGGGAAGGAAGGATGGGGAAGAAGAGTGGTGGCGGGAGGGGGAGGTGAAGGGGTCGGGGAGTAAGGGGGCGGAAGGAGAGGGAAAAACAATGGGAGAAGGGAGGGAGAAAGGAGATGTTAGAGGGGAAAGAGAAGGTAAGGGAGAGAGGGAAAACACTGCGATTTGTCTGCAGCAAAAATGCAGAGAATCGCTTCAGTTAATATTCTACCTGCAGGTAATGTAAGAATTCTTTCCGGTACTTTTGTTTTTTCAGGATTTTGTAGGTGGGCATAGGCAGATTTCAAAACTGTTACTTTTAGAATGTGCCTACTTTCGCTAAAGAAAACAAAAGTTACTTGCAAAAAAATGCATTTTCTCAAACTGGCTTATGACGTCGCCCAGGGAAAGAATACTAATCCTCATAAGTTTTTGTTTTCATATTTGAAGCCAGCAATCCTACAAGACAAACAGGAAAATGGCATTAATTTCCACAAAATAATTTGTTTCAAATAAATATGTGGAGAAAGTTATCTGAGAGAATATAATTGGATTATTCGTGAGGACGCGGGACTAAAACATCATACAGCGCCGAAGAGGCCCTTCGGCCCATCGAGTCGGCTCTGACCAATGGAAACTATTCTCAATACCCAGCATGTGGCCCAAGGTCTTGAATGTTATGACATTTCACGCGCTCATCTAAGCATCTTTTCAAAGACTGTGATGCCTCTATTACCCTCCCAGGCAGATCATTCTAAATTCGAGCCACCCAAAAAAACCCCTCAAATCTGCGGTCAACCGCCTGCCCTTCCCCTTAAAATTATGCGCCTTGTTATTGACCCGTTAGCTAATAACTTATTTTTCTGTTACTGAGGCGAAGCTGCTTCCTTTGTGTCCGATTTCCATTTAAAAATCAGAAGTCGGCTATTCGGCCCCTTCAAACCTGCTCGCGCTTCAGGGTTGATCTGGCTGTGATCTCAGCCAGATTTTCCTTTTGTCTACCACCTCCCCCACTCCACTTGCTTTCCACACGAAGCCCTGGTCTGCCTTGTGTATCACAAATCTATCTAATTCTGCCTTGAAAAACGTCTACAACAAACCAAGGTAGGTGTCTACAACGCGCTGTCACGGGTGGTCGTGGAGGCAGATACGATAATGGCGTTTAAGGGACTTTTGGATAAGCACATGAGTATGCAAGGAATGGAGGGACATGGACCAAAGGCAGGCAGAATGGATTAGTTTAATTTGGGGTCATGTTCGACACAACAACGTGGGGGTAAGAGCCTGTTGCTGTGCTGTGCAGTTCTATGTTCTAAGAAAGTTTGCACTCCCCCCTGAGGAATCCCACAGATTAACATCTCCCTGAAATAAAATTAACTCTCCCCATCTCTATATAAAGAGGGAAATGTCTTGTTTTCTGGTTCTGGTCTCCTCCTACCTACCCACCCCTATATCCACCCCTCAACGCCCACAAGCACCCCCCCCCCCCCCCCCCCCCCCCCCCCCCCCCCCCCCCCCCCCCCCACCCACCTACGTCCCCCCGTCCCACACCGCCCCCCCCCACCCCGCCCCCACCAAACCTCCCGCCTCTGGAGGAAACATCCTGCCAGTACCCACATATCAGGCCCAGTTAGGTTCAAGAAGGTAGCTCGTTCCCACCCTCTGAAGGGCGATTCCAACTGGGCAACAAATGCTGGCGTGCCAAGTGATACCTACACCGAATAAACGAGCAAAAATAAATATTTACAACACGCATACTTCAAAGAAGACGAAAGCGAGTGCCAGAATGATTATGTTTCTCTCCATCTCCATATCTGCAGAGTAGAAATTAGAGGAACGTTGTTTCTTTGACTGTTAACTGGCAGGAAAATTGCAACGCTCTCCGCCGGCCGGCTCGCTGTTTCCCGAAGTCAGTGTGCATAAGAAAGCACTCAGCTCTCGATGGCTAAGTAACTCAGTGCTCACGGTGGAACTGTGCCGATGACCGCAGGTATTTATATCGGGGGACATTTTAACAAGGACTGTCCAGTTTCAGAACCTGCAATTTTACAGAAAATGATGTGTTTATAGTTTGAAGTACAGGACTTCTATGCGGTCTCTTAGGAAGTGAAATCTTCATCCATATCGCTACAAAAGAGGATGTAATACTTTCATCAACAGGCAGAGAAAGTTTTTCTATGTCAACACGACTTTTATCACCAGCCCAGTTCAGCAAAACAAGGCCACATCCTGTTGCTGTTATTTTCTATGACATGTGGAACTGCTCTTAACGGCCATCACGAAAACGATTTCCTTTACCGTCGTGAATTACCTTTGCCTTGATTTAATCTCGTGTCTTGATAGGTTTTATTTTGTTCCTTAATGTGGAACAATATTTTGTAACTAATAAATGACCTCTTTCCATGAAGAGAGGCGGAAGATGGAACGAGAGTTTGACTTGGTAATTAAGTTCAATTGTACTTCGAATCATGATATTTAAAAGAGAATTTGCACCTCATTGGTTATGACTTATTGTGTTACGTGGGTTGTTAATGTTGGCCTACGTTGACATCCGGTCGAGTTTAAAATCCTTTGTTTTCAAGCTCTCCGAGGACCGATTGCTTCCTACTTCCGTATTCTCCTCCAATTCTACATGTCATACAGATCTCCAGTGTATATCTAATTCTTGTCATTTGGTAATCTTTGACTGGATGTGCTTCACTATTGAGCAATCATGCCTTCAACTGCCTCGGCCATTAGCTCTGCAACTGTCTCCTTCGACCTCTCTTCTGAAAGGATACTTACAAACAGAAAAAAAGGAACTTACCAAAGTCACCTGTTCTAATATCTCTAATATTTGATAGACTTTCAATTTCACTCTGCTCGAGGTGTTGCGTAAATTGAATGTGAGGAGAATCTAGAAGCTAAGGGATATATTAAATTTAATTTGGATTTTAAACATATAATGGGTCTGATTTTTGATATTTGAGACATTTCTCCTTATGTAATCATAAGGAGAAATGATTACACCTCTGCAAATCTGACCTCACTATAAATGTAAGGTTATATGAAAATTGAAATACGTGTTTCCAGCTAATAATGATTTTTTTCAGAATAAGGAGGGGTATTGTATGTACGGAAAGTTAAATTCTTTTGCATAAAATGGCAGGCACTGTGGCTCAGTGGTTAGCACTGCTGCCTCACAGTGTCAGGGACGCGGGTTTGATTCCATCCTCAGGCGACTGCCTGTATGCAAGTTGTACATTCACTACGTGTATGCATGGATTTCATCCGGGAGCTCCGGTTTCCTCCCACAGTCCAACGATGTGCAGATTAGGTGAATTGGCCATGCTAAATTGCCCACAGTGTGCAGGCTCGGTGGATTAGCCATGGTAAATGCAGGGTTTGGGGAATAGCGGGGTCTAGGTGGGATGTTCTTCGGAAGGTCAGTGTTGACTCGATGGGCCAAATGGCCTCCTTCGACACTGTAGGGATTTTAGGATTCTATGAAAATGTGTGAGAGGAGTTGGTTCTCATTTATATAAAAAAAGTATAACTTTCCTAGCCATAGGACGGTTTCGCTTTTTTTTTAATCTGTACAGTACAAATGCTTGTATCATTTATATATATAGAAAAAAAATCAAAGTAATATGCACACAGAATTTTTTTTTGCACTTGGATATCACTGGCAATGCCAACGTTTGTTACCCATTCCAGATTGCCCCTCAACAGCTGCTTTTACAAATGATTGTGGCCCTGATATGGACCACAGTGCAGGTAGAACGTGAGTTTCATTGACAATAAAAGAATAGCAATACAGTTTAAAGTCAGGATGGCAAGAAGGGAAATTTCTGATCGTGGTTCTCTTCTATTCCCATTGCTATTGTCTATCTGGGTGCTTGTGTTATGGACCAGACCAGATCACCTCAAAATATTTTAAGAAGATAGCCCAGACACTAACTTTTTTTCTCATTTTCAAGACAAAAGTAACATGCTGTGTTCCTAATGCAATTCGACTGGTCAAACTACTCAACATTAAGCAAACCCCATTTATTCAAAAACTATAGTTAAAGTACAAGAAAAGAAAGAAGAACTTAGAATAACATAATTCTACTGGAAAATAATAGCTACAGTATCTATTACTGGTTAACTGTTCCAATATAGTAACATCCCATAAACACACCCCTTGGCAAAAAGACAAATTCAGCAAATAGATTTGTCTCGCAAGTGACCCAGCAGCAGAGAGAAGCCCCAGCTTCTACCTGTAACCAAGGGAGGGAAAAGATGGCTTCTACTTCTTCAAAACTCCAGCAGCTTCTGCCCTGTTGAGATTCCACCAACAACTGCTTAAAGCTAACCTGAAAACAATAACTAGAAAGCCTGGTCTGTGAGATCTGGCCACACCCAGCCAAACTGCTTCTATTGTTTCAACTTTAAAAAAAAAACTTCAAGGCCTCACAAGCTGTATACTTTACTGGCTCTTCAAGTAGACAGCTCAGTACTTCTGTCTTAAAACCTGTCTTTAAAAAATGGACAAAATAACCCCTTAAAGTCACAGCACCATCGCACTAGGCAGCATGGTTTTTGAAAATACTGTGGAATTATCTTGATGCATTGCTGCAGTGCAGCCTGAAGATAGCTTGCATTGCTACCACTGGGAGGTGGGAAATGGAATGAATATTGAAAATTGTGCCAGTCAAGTAGCTGCTTTGTCCTGAATGGTGTCAAGCTGCTTGAAAGCTGTTAGAGATGCACTCTGTCAGGCAATTGAAAAATAGTCCATCATACTCCTGATTGGTGCCATGCATATCACCTCTACAAGCCAAACCCGAAATCACATACATAAATCTTGATCCAGACAAAAGTAAATCTCAACATATAAGATAATTAGCTTCTTCTAGTGTAAGTGGGGATTTATCTGTATGTATAGGCATTGAAACCTGCTTTTAATAAATGGGTATTTTTGCAAGTATTTTATTGAATTCAAGAACCAGTCCTACCTCTCAACAATTATCAACGCCTTTGAATAAAAAAGGAACACATGCATTAACCTATTACATTACACAATTAACTACATTACACAAAACTTATAAGAACAAAAACAAAACTCAATAGCAAAAAATCCTCACTGACAGAAAAAGTAAAATCATCTTACACTTTACATCACACCCACAATAAACACACAAATCAAATCCACCTTCTCTAGGCCATCACAGACTCAGGCATAATGGAGAAACCCATTCCAGTATAAAATCATAACCCTCATTCACAAAAGAAAGTGTGAAGTGCAAAAAAAATTAAAGAAAAAACATTCAAACCATGAAACACAAAATCAAATTGTGAAAACAAAATTGTAGTAAAGAAATCATGTATGTGCACATAAAGTCTCAAAATTAAATAGAATCAAATAACTCTACACAAAATAAACGAACCCAGCAGAAGGAGAAAAGGTGGGTATGGTATACAGATCTTGAGGTATTGTGTAGTTCAGTGACTTGTCTATGAATTTTGTAGAGTCCCTCAGTGTGGAAGCCGGCCGTTCAGCCCATTGAGTCTACACCAACCTTCCAAAAATCACACCGAGACCCATTCCCTTCCCCTGCAATTTCCATGGCTAATCCAACTAGCCTGCGCATTTTTGGACAGTATGGGCAGTTTAGCATGGTCAATCCACCTAATCTGCACATCTTTGGACTGTGGGAGGAAACTGAAGCACCCAGAGGAAACCTGACACAGGGAGAATGTGTAAACCTCTGACAGACAGTTGCCTGAGGTTCAAATCAAACTCAAGTTCCTGGCGCTGTGAGGCAGCAGTGCTAACCACTGAGCCACCATGCCACCTTGTGTACATGTAGCATGGTGCTGTCCCTTGTAAATCTTCTATAGGGATTTAAAATTTTCTGTATAGTTTAACATTTCATAAATGAATTATTGTCTTTTGAATATTTGGATTTGAAGTTTTAAACATTACAATTTGTGTATTAATATGTATAAACTTCTTAAATATACAAAATGTATATTTTGTAAAAGGAGTGTGATGTTTTGTGCATGGTGTGTGATACAGACTTTGTCAATTTGTGTATGCAGTTTGATTCTTTGTAAATGACTTTTCATGTTTGAGCAGGTGGGTTTCTGTTGTCTTGTTTGTCAGTCTGTCAGTTTCACTGTTTCTTCTATGAGTTTTGATGTTTCCTGAATGGAGTATGATGCTCTGCCTTGGTTCCAATGTCATCTTAGCCTTGGCATCTGAGGGAAGATTTCATTTTGCACCTGACATGAGGCAAGGCAGCCTTTCACCAAGTGTGGCATTAAAGAGCCCATTGAAGCATTCTGTGCATCAAAACCTGAACAATATGTAAGCTGCAATTGTTACATGACAAGTAAAATTCATGCAACTCAAGTGCCAGTCAATGATCATCTCTAACAAGAGATAACTTAATGATCTTCCCTTGATATTTAATGGCTTTACAATCACTAAATGTCCTGTCATCAGGACGTCCTGGGGACCGCAATTGAAAAGATAGTCATAAACAAAACATACAGATGCAAAACACTGATTGCCTATAAAGTAACCAATTTTCAACCAAAAATACAAAACATAAAATTGCTATTTAAAAATGAATTAATCTCCCAAGTTCAGAACATTGAACTTAAATTACATAAGGTATTTCTATATAAAGCATTAAATATTGAGAGAGAAAATATCGAAACCCATATGCAATATATGATACACAGATGCAAAACTTCAACTCCAACATCAAATACAATGCAGACACTGTACATAATACATCAAAACTCAACATGCAAAACATCAAAACACAGCTGAAGAGCATTAAATCCCATTTGCAAAATATCAGTCTACATATACAGTACATCAGGCTCTCATATCCAAAACATCTTAGGCTGATGAATGCAGGTCCTGCAATAATGTCTGTTCTCTTGCAAATGTCAATGTCATTGCAGCTTCTGGTTTCACTTAAGGACTACCTAGCCACATTCTGAAGCACAATTAGGACTCAGTTACAAATGTTGACTTTGCAAGTGATGTTCATATGCCATGAGAAATTGTTTTAGAAAATGAACCTTGAGTTTTCAATTTGAGCTTTGTGTAAGAAGTTTCAACTTCTGTCTATGGGGTGTTTGATGTTTTGTGCATGTGGTGTGATATTTTATATATGTATTTTAAAGATTTTCTCCAGTTATAGAATCATAGAGTCACAGAGTCATACAGCACAGAAACAGACCCTTCGGTCCAACAGTCCATGCCAAACATAATTCCAAACTAGAGTAGTTCCACCTACCTGCTCCAGGCCAATATCCCTCCAAACATTTCCAATTCATGTACTACCCAAAAGTCATTTAAACATTGTCAAAAATCACACAACACCAGGTTATAGTCCAACAGGTTTATTTGAAAACACTAGCTTTCATAGCATTGCTCCTTCCTCAGGTGTAGGAGCAATGTTCCAAAAGCTAGTGTTTTCAAATAAACCTGTTGGATTGTAACCTGGAGTCGATTGACTTTTGACCTTGTCCAACCCAGTCCAACACTGGCACCTCCACATCATGGCTTTTAAATGTTGTAATTGTACCCACATCCACCACTTCCTCAGGAAGTTCATTCCATATACGAACCACCCGCTGTAAAAATTTGCCACTTATGCCTTTTTTAAATCTCTCTCCTCTCACCTTAAAAATGGGCCCCCTAGTCTTGAAATCCCCCACCTTAAGGAAACTACCACTATTTATACCTCTCGTTATCTTATAAGCTTCTATCAGGTTACCTCTCAGCCTCCTATGCTCCAGTGAAAAACGTCCGGGCCTATCCAGCTTTTCTTTATAACTCAAAGTTTCCATACCCAGCAATATCCTGGTAAATCTCTTCTGAACCCTCTCCAGCTTGATAATATCCTTCTTATAACTGGGTGACCAGAACTGGACACAGTATTCCAGAAGAGGCCTCACCAATGTCATATACAACTTCAACATGACTTCCCAACTCCTATACTCGAAGGACTGAGTAATGAAAGCAAGCGTGCCACACACCCAGCCTGTATGTGATGCAAACTTCAAAGTATTATGTATCTGTACCACTAGGTCCCTCTGTTCTACACCTCTGCCCAAGGCACTACCATTAATCGTATAAGCCCCACCCTTGTTTGTTGTAACAAAATGCAATACCTCACATTTATCCAGATTGAACTCCATCTACCATTTTTCAGCCCATTGACACATTTGATCAAGATCCCTTTGTAATCTTAGAAAACTTTCTTCACTGTCTGCTATGCCACCAATTTTGGTGTCGTTCACAAACTTACTAACCATGTCTTCTATATTCTCATTCAAATCATTTATATAAGTGACAAACAAAAGAGGACCCAGAACCAATCCCTGTGGAACACTGTTGGTCACAGACCTCCAGTCCGAAAAGTAACCCTCCACCATTACTCTCTGTCTCCTGCCATTAAGCCAATGATGTATCCAATTGGCAAGCTCACCCTGACTCCCATGTGACCTAACTTTACTAATTAGACTACCATGCAGAAACTTATCAAAGGCTTTACTAAAATCCAAATAAACAAAGTCTAGTGCTCCGCTATCATCATTCTTTTTGGTAACTTCCTCAAAAAACTCCATCAAGTTGTGAGACAGGACTTTCCTTGCACAAAACCGTGCTGACTATCCCTAATCAATTTTTGCCTCTCTAAATGTCCATAAATCCTATCTTTTATAATCACCTCCAACAATTTAACCACAACCAAAGTTAGATTCACCGGTCTATAGTTCCCTGGTTTCTCCTTACAACCTTTCTGAAACAAAGGTACAACATTAGCCACCCCTCAATCATGAGGCACCTCACCCATGGTTAGAGATGATGCAAATATTTTTGCAAGGGATCTCGTAATTTCCTCCCTCACTTCCACAATGTTCAGGGTTACATTAAATCAGGTCCCAGAGATTTATCCACCTTTATATTCTCTAAGACCTCCCGAACTTCTTCTTCTGTAATGTGAACTGTTTTTAAAACATCAAAGTTTATTTCTCTGCATTCTCTGGAATCTATTTCTTTCTCCACATTTTGCATCAGTTTTCCTGGTGCAGTTGCCTCAGGCTTTAGTGTGTCCCTCTGCATGTTTTGATTTAATTAGATTTGATTTGATTTATTGTTGTCACATGTACCTAAGTACAATGAAAAGCTTTGTTTTATGTGCAGTACAGGCAGACCATAACATACAAGGGCATACAGATCATAGGGTGATAGAACAGAGGGAGGCATACAGTGTTGCAGCTACACAAGAGGTGCATAAATCAAGATCAACATTAGATTTGAAATTTGAGAGGTCTATTCAGCAGTCTAATAACAGCAAGGAAGAAGCTGTTCTTGAAACTGTTGGTACATGTGTTTAAGCCTTTGTATCTTCTGCTTGATGACAGAGGTTGGAAGAGATTACAACCAGGGTGGGAGTGGTGTCTGAAAATGTTGGCGGCTTTACCATGGCAGTGAGAAGTGTAGATTGAGTAAATGGACAGGAGGTTGGCTTGCACAATAGTCTGGGCTGAGTTCACAACTTTCAGTAGTTTCTTATGGCCCTGGGCAGAGCAGTTACCATGCTAAACAGTGATGCACCCAGATAGAATGCTTTCTATGGTGCATCTGTAAAAATCAGTGAGGGCCCTTATGGATATGCCGAATTTTCTTACCCTCCTGAGAAAGAAGAGGCATTATTGTGCCTTCTTCACGGTTACATCAATGTGGGTGGTTCAGGACAGATTGTTGTCTATTGCATGCAGTCCTAGACCTTGGGAGGTGTCAGTTTGTAACAATCAGTGATGGACAATCCTTTCCATGTGGAGGCCAACAAGTTTCAGGGAAACCAAAAAGCATCTTTCACTAGATGATAACCTCCAAGCAGTAGTTAGTGTTTATCCTGGTGAACATCACCGGGAATAGCACCTAGAGCACAGAGTCCTATGTCAAGGAGATACTCATGGTCAATCTCCTCAAGAGCCACTGCAATTCTTTTGATAATCTACTTCACAAATACAAATTCCACAATGAGATAGGCAGTGGTCTTCTCCCCATCATTACCTCCTCAAGGGCAGCTTCTGGTGGAGGGCATGCAAAAAGGATCTGACAAGGAGAGTTCTTCTCATCACCATCACTGTTTGTTTGAGAGTTCTGGAGATAAGGCATTGTGCCAAATGCTTTAAACATCTTCTCAGTCAACTCACTTGTTAAAGAACATGACCTCACTCTTGTGTGATAGTCTGTCAAAGAAAAAATCATCTCCTGGTCAAGGCTGATGAGACAAGTATCCACTCATCCTTTCGCATTAGAAATCATGCCCACTAGCAACACAGATCTTCCCATCAGGTCCAGTGCAGGTTTGATCAGGGCGGATCACCAATTTCAGAGTAGAGTTGAGAAAACTAATGATAACTTTTAACAGAAACTAGAAGTCCCTGTTAAGCAGTGGAATGAGTTTCCACCTTCTAATTTCCTCCTTCTTCCCCTTCCAAATAGAGGAGGTTGAAGCCTTTCCTCATGGATTCTGATACGCTGTACTCTATTCCAGGAATGCAGTCTCATACACCTCCTGCAGCTTTGGGCCAGCCCACATCCATACAACCTCCACCAGTAAACATTTACTTCCAGAAGTTCCATTTGTTTTAAAGGAGTTGGCAACCTTTGTCAGCTTGCCCAGTGTTAGTGAATTGTCAAGATTCTTGCTGGATATTGGTGTCCATTAAAAACTGAAGTTTTCTGGTATTTCCTGTTTAGCATGAGATTGCATTTAATATCTATAGCAGTATATGGCAACAAAGGAAAGAAGTAGAAGAGTTATGAAGGTCATGATGCCCATTGAGCTAAAGTCAACAATTTATCTTGTGCCCAATGTACCTGATTATCAGTGTGTTGCTTTCAAAAATAAGTATTCTTTCTTAGAAAGAATGATAAACTAGCCCTCAGATGGAGGTAGGGAAGGGATAATTGTCATCCACGTCATGAGTAGTTGTTCCATTGCCTTTGACCAAAAGGATTCAGACATCTGATTGACACAGAGAAAATAAACTGTGCTAGATATATAATATAACAATAAGTGCTCAGGGGCAGAGAACAGTCCTTTTTTGGGGCATTCTTATCAAGCAGACTTTGTAGGCAGCAGTTCTCACTAGGCAGATGCCAGAAAGCAGTCCTCATCAGGCAGATGGAAGGCAGATCAGAGAAGGAAGAAGAAGACTGAGGGAAGAGTGCTCTAACACGTCATGCTGCACCCACCACTTCAATGAGACCAAAATATTCCACGGTAATAGCCTATTTTTCCACTCATATCAGTGAATCATCCCCAATTTTGACGGCTGTATACTTTCTTTATATACTTAACTAACAAATTACAGAATCCCTACAGTGTGGAAACAGGACCGTCAGCCCAAAAAGTTCACACTGACCCTCCGAACAGCATCCCACTCAGACCCATCTCCCTACATTTCCCAAGACTAGCACACTTAATTTACACATCCCTGAACACTGTGGACAATTTAGCGTGGCCAAACCACATAGCCTGCACATCTTTGGACTGCAGGAGGAAACCGGAGCACCCGGCAGTAACCCACACAGACATGGGGAGAATGTGCAAACTCCACACAGACAGTTGCCTGAGGGTGGAATCAAACCCGGGTCCCTGGCGCTGTGAGGCAGCAGTGCTAACCACTGAGCCGCCCATCATATCTAAATCACAAATAAACTGCTGCTTCTTAACAAACTCAATAAACTGTCAGAAAATTGCTTCCAAATTGTCAACTGCCTGTACTAGGTAACTGTTGATCACAAAACACCTAAAATCAACACTCTCTTGTCTACGTTCATCTAAGGCCCTGGTGGTAGAGAATGTCATATTGTCTGTAACATTCACTTCATACAATCCGGCATAAAGAGATTTACTGATGCTCAAGAAGCCATGCTTCAATTATCAAGCCATTTTCTTCCTTCAAGTTGTCAAACATAGAGTTCTGTGTAATTTTTTGGATGAAGAAACCTGAGTACTCAAGTCTCATCCTGCTCCACCGTGCAGGTTCTGGACTGGAAAATGATCTTAGAGGCCTCCAAGGCAAAAAATAAGGCTTGCTGACTCCCCACCTCTTCAAGATCCTCCTCAACATCGATTCCCACAGATTACGTCACAAATAGGAATAGATTTCACTCAATCTAGTCTACTGTATTTGCTGCTCACAATGCATCTCCTCTACATTGGGGATACGAAGCGTAGACTGGGTGACCACTTTGCAGAACACTATGCTCGGTCCACAAAAGAAAAAACCCTGAGTTCCAGTTGCCTGCCACTTCAATACACCACCTTGCTCCCTGGCCAATATCTTTGTCTCAAGCTTGTTGCAGAGCTCCAGCAAAGCTCAGTGCAAGTTGGAAGAACAGCACCTCATTTTCCACTTGGGCACCCTGTAGCCTTATGGACTCAATATCAAGATCAACAATTTTCCGGCTTGAGCTCTCCCACGTCTTTGCCCCACCTCACACACACCAGGCCTTGTTATCATATGGTCTGTTATTACACACAATCCGTTGCTGGCCACTAGCAAACCCCATTAGCAGCTACTCACCCTCCTAGTCTGACTGTTACCCACTCCTTTTTCTGTCCAACTGTTCTTCTCTCTCTTTGGACTCTACCTCCACTTATCATTTACTCCTTACCCCCTCCTCCCACCCTATCTTCTGCATAAAAACTAACATTTTCCTAGCTACCATCAGTTCTGAGGAAGGGTCACTGGACCTGAAACATTAAACTTTGATTTCTTTCCATGGATGCTGCCAGACCTGCTGAGTTTTCCAGCAATTTCTGTTTTTGTAATTGATATTGCATGCTTTCTGGACTTGGTACATTTCTGCCTTTTCTTCTTCCATCTTTTGAATGTCTTTGAGGTTGGAGGGGGGGTGGTCAACAATGACATATATCCACCTGCCAACTCTCTGATCACATAGCTTTTACTGTTTTAATCAGGAATCCGGACACGGTGCCCAGTTTGCTATCAACCCTATGAATTATCCAGCAGCATCGGAAGCAAGTGAAGGAATTGCCTACAATGACCAGTCTGGATGTTGTTCGTTCATTTTTCAAAATTATTTTGCCATTTCATTCAGAATCCACTGCTGCTGTAACAGGTCCATTCTTGATCTGTATTGCACTAGATAGCTGATTGTAACCTGGAGTGGTCTCTAGCATATTGGCCTTAAAAGGAAGTGAACCCAACCCGTTGACTGATCTAGTGATTAAAATGCTGCACTTACACTTTCTACTGGTGAATAGAAGTATTACACCAATGTAGGGAAAATGACCAGCAAAACATTGGAGTCAATTGGAGGGCAATAACACAGCCTGAGGGCTAAAAATGCATTCATTAAAGCAAAGAGTACATGTTTGCAGAGGCTCCAATTGTTGCGTGAAATCTGAAACTGGAAAAGAAAGGCAAAATGGAACAAATTTAGACTGACATGGCAATGCTCACTGCATTTTGATGTTAAAAGGAAATGAACCCAATCATCAATTAAATCTGTCATATTATACAATTCCAAAACTAATATAAGCTGCTCACAGATGTGCTGTGTGGTGGGGAAATGTGCATCTGTGACTATTTTAGTTTTCATGCCCACATCGTCAAGCTTAAAATATTAGTTTTAGACCCATTCTTCTTTTTTTAAAACGAGATAGAAAATTCAGATATATTGTGGTCACTGCTACCTCGATATGGCTGTACTCCAAGGTCATCAATTAATTCTGTCACATTTCACCACCCCAAGCTTAATATAACCAGCTGTCTGGTTGGTTCCAGAATGTGCCACTCTAAGAAACTATCTTGAAAGCACTCAATGAACTCTTCACCCAGGCTATAACTGCCAGTCTGAACATTTTCAGTTTATATGTAAATTAGAACCACCCATGATTATTGTCATCCCTTTATCAGGAGTCATCAATATTTCTTCTTGTGTATTTCATCCTACATTATGGTTACTGTTAGGGCAACCTACCACTAATGATTTCCTTCCCTGACTATTCTTCACCTCTATGCAAAGCAATTCTACATCCAGAAATACTGAAACAAGGCCGCCTCTAACTATTGCTACAATTAACACTACCATCTTTACATAGCTTCCAATTAATGTGTGTCAGATACCACTAAATATTCAAGATCCAATCCTTGTTAACTTGCAGCCTGTTTGTTTCAACTTTCCAACAAATTTTCTCTCATATTCTAATGTCACCCTTTCTTTTTAGTTGTTGTCAGTTGTTTATAGATATCTCTTCCAAACCTTTATCCTACTTCTAATCTTCTCAGAACTGAACACTTTTTTCTTTAGCTTGACACTATTTTTAATGTCCTTAGGTAGCCACAGATTGTACATTCATCCCCTAAAGTCTTCCTTTCTCATGAGAATCTATCTCATTGAGTGTTACAAAATATATTCTTGAATGTCTGCCACTGGTTCCCTATTGTCCGACCTTTATACTTAATTTCCCCAGTTTGCTTTGGTCAACACTGTCTTCATAATCTTACCATTACCTTAATTTAGGGCTGAAACACCGGTCTTAGAACCAAACCTCTCACCTTCAAACTGAATGTGAAATTCCATAACATAACCTAGATGTTCCTTTGTTTTATGGTAATTAATTAATCCTTTCTCATTGCACATTAGCAGAAAGACACATATAAAATAGTCTGCTCCCTGGGTGCCATTAGAACATATCACAGTAAGAAACTGTCCCAGCTAACCTCGATGAATTAATCTTCAAGTTTACCTTTGCTAATCTGATTCTTCCAATTAAGACTATAAGACCAAAAGACATAGGAACAGAAATTAGGTCATTCAGCCCATCAAGTCTGTTCCACCATTCAATTCTGGTTGGTAAATTTCTCAATCTCATTCGTCTGCTTTCTCCCCGTAACCCTTGATCCCCTTGACAATCAAAAACCTATCTATCTTCATCTTAAATATACTCAATGACCTGGCCTCCACAGCCTTCTGTGGCAGTGAATTCCATAGATTCACCACTCTCTGGATAAAGCAGTTTCTCTTTATCTCTGCTCTGAAAGGTCTTCCCTTTACTCTAAGGCTGTGCCCTCCGGTCCTAGTCTCTCCTACCAATGGAAACATCTTCCCAACATCCACTCTGTCCAGGCCATTCAGTATTCTGTAAGTCTCAATTAGATCCCCTCATCCTTCTAAACGCCATCAAATATAGAGCAAGAGGCCTCAAATGTTCTTCATATGTTAAGCTTTTCACTTCTGGGACCATTCTCGTGAACCTCCATTGAACCCGCTCCAGGGCCAGTACATCCTTCCTGAGATATGGGGCTCAAAACTGTGTACAATACTGCAAATGCGGCCTGACCAGAATCTTATAGTGCCTCAGAAGTACATCCCTGCTTTTATATTCAATCCTCTCAAAATAAATGCCAAAGTTGCATTTGCCTTCCTAACTACTGATTCAACTTGCAAGTTTACTTTGAGAGAATCCTGGACTAGAACTCCCAAGTCTCTCTGCACTTCAGACTTCTGAATTTTCTCCCCATTTAGAAAATAGTCCATATCTCTATTCTTCTTACCGAAGTGCATGACCTCACACCTTCCTGCATTATACTCCATCTGCCACTTCTTTACCCACTCTCCTAACCTGTCAAAATCCTTCTGCAGCCTCCCCACCTCCTCAATACTACCTGTTCCTCTACTTATCTTTGTATCATCTGCAAACTTAGCCAGAATACCCTCAGTTCATTCATCTGGATCATTATGGATAAAGTGAAAAATTGTTGTCCCAACACTGACCCTTGTGGAACACCACTTATCACCAGCTGCTATCCTAAGAAAGATCCTTTTAACCCCACTCTCTGCTTTCTGCCAGACAGCCAATCTTCTATCCATGATACTACTTTGCCTCTAACACCATGGGCCCTTATCTTATTCAGCAGCCTCCTGTGTGGCACCTTGTCAAAGGCCTTCTTGAAGTCCAGGTAGATAACATCTGTTTGCTCACCTTGGTCTAACCTGCTCATTATTTCCTCAAAGAATTCTAACAGATTTGTCAGGCATGTCCTCCCCTTGATGAAGCCATGCTGACTTTGACCTATTTTACCATGTGTTTCCAAGTATTCAGAAATCTCATCCTTCACAATGGACTCTAAAATCTTACCTACGATTGAAATTAGGCTAATCGGCCAGTAACTTTCATTCTTTTGCTTTACTCCCTTTTTAAACAGGGGTGTCACGTTAGCAGTTTTCCAGTCCTCTGGGACCCTCCCCAACTCTAGTGATGCCTGAAAGATCACCACTAACGCCTCCACTATCTCTTCAGCTATCTCCTTAAGAACTTTGGTGTGCAGTCCATCTGGTCCTGGTGATGTATCCATCTTCAGGCCATTCAGTTTTTCTAGCACCTTCTCCTTGGTGATGGCCACCATACTCAGCTCTGCCCCGTGACTCTCAAATTTTTGGGATATTACTCGTGCCTTCCACTGTGAAGACTGACGCAAAGTAATTATTCAGTTCCTCAGCCATTTCCTTGTTCCCCACTACTATCTCCCCAGCATCTTTTTCCAATTGTCCAATGTCCACTTTTGCCTCTCTTTTGCTTTTTATATATCGAAAGAAACTCTTAACAGTCCTCCTTTATATTACTGGCTAGCTTACCCTCATATTTAATGTTATCTCTCCTTATTTCTTCTTTTGTTGTCCACTGTTGGTCTTTGTAAGCTTCCCAATCCTCTGGTTTCCCACTGCCCTTCACCACATTATATGCTTTCTCTTTTGCTTTTATGCTATCCCTGACTTCCTTCATCAGCCATGTTGCCTCATTGTCCCTGTACCATGCTTCTTTTTCCTCAGGATGTATCTCCTGAATTACTCTTAGAAACTCCTGCCATCACTATTCTACTGTTTTTCCTGCCAGGCTCCTCTCCCGGTCAATTCTGCCCAGCTCCTCCCTCATGCCTCTGTAATTGCCTTTATTCAGCTGTAATACCATTACCTTTAATTCTATCTTCTCCCTCTCAAATTGCAGAGTAAATTCAATCATATTATGATCACTGCCTCCTGAGGTTCCTTCACCTTAAGCTCCATTATCAAGTCTGCCTCATTGCACAACACTAAATCCAGTATTGCCTGTTCCCAAGTGGGCCCCACCATCATCCATGATTTTTACAGTACTTTTCTAATAACCCCATTTATTTCTTCCCTTTCTCTGTCCTACAATGTCTTTGTGTATACTCTATCCTATGGTGTAGCTACACTTCAGGGGCCTGTAAACTACCTCTTACCCATTTCTCATTTTTACTCAAATTGATTCCACATCATCTTGCTTTGATTAAGGTCATCTCTCACTGTTGTACTAAAATCATCTTTAATTTACAGAGCTACACCACCACCTTTTCTTAGCTTCATGTCCTTACAAAATATCAAATACTCTTAAGTATTCAAACCTCAGCCATGTTCACCTTACAACCATGCCTTTGCAATGGCTATCAGGTCATGCATATTTATTTCTTTTTGTGCTAATAATTTGCCCATTTTGTTATGAATGCTGCTTTCATAAAGATACAGAACATTTAATTTTGTCTTTTTACTATTTTTTTCAAACTCTGGCCTTACCTGCTGGTGCACGCTGTAGTTTGCATGTTCTGCCCCCTTCCTATTTTGTTGTATTTACTCAAGTCGCTACCCTATGTTATTGCCTTCTATTTTAACTTTCAGTTTACCACCCCCAATCACTTGATCATTCCCCCTTCCAACACCCCCACCACCCTACCTCCCAATTAGTTTAAAGCCTTGTCTGTAGCCTACTTTTATGACTTACCAGAATGGTGGTCCCAGGCACAATCCAGATGAAATCATTCAAAAGACACAGATCCCACTTTGCCCAGTAGTGTCAGTGCATCAGGAATTGAAAACCATTTTTTTTCCTACACCGTGGTCTTAATGCCTTAATCTTATTTACTTTACGATAATTTACCTGTGGCTTGGTTAGTCATCCAGAGATTATTTACTACCTTTGTGTTGATGTTGTCTTTTTACTAAAATTCAACTTAAGGCAATATTGCTGCAGGTCATTCATCACTTTTTTCATCACTTATTTCATCAAAAGCGCAACTAATCAATCTTGACCTGCCTATTACAAATCCATGCTGGCAGTGCATCATTAACTCAGACCTTAAAGGCCCGCATACATTTAAAATTAGACTGGGGCCATTAAGCCTATCATGTCCATGCCATTCAACAAAGATCTGCATACAATATTCCTATTTTACAGCTAGTTCTGGATGCTATGGTAATGTAAGCGAGTATCTAAATTCTGCTTAAATAAGAGCTTCTGATTCAACAACCCTTTCAGGCAATGAGTTCCAGACTCTCACCACCCTGTGGGTGAAAAGATTTCTCCTCAACCCTTCTCTTAAGCTTCCTATCTCTTTCCTTCAATCTATGTCCTTGGTTATTGATCCATCTACTAAAGGAGCAAGTCGCTTACAATCCACTCTATGTATGTCTCTCATGAACCCCTATCTGGCCCCATCTCAACATTCACTGCTCCAAGGAAAACAGTCCAAATCTTTCCTCCTAAATCTGACCCTACAGCCCAGAAAACATCCTGGTAAATGTCCTCCAGACTGTCTCTCTCATATCCTTCCTATAATGTGGTGCCCAGAACTGCACATACTCCAGTTGTTGTCTAACCATCATTTCATACATTTCCAGCACAATCTCCCTGCTCAGGGATAGTAAGAACTTCAGATGCTGGAGTCAGTTATAATTCAATGTGGAGCTGGAGGAACACAGCAGGCCAGGCAGCATCGGAGGAGCAGGAAAATTGATGTTTCGGGTCAGATTTCTGAAGAAGTGTCCCGACCCGAAACGTAAACTTTCCTGCTCCTCTGATGCTGCCTGGCCCGCTGTGTTCCTCCAACTCCACACTGTGTTATCACAATCTCCCTGCTGTTATATTTCATGCTTCAGCTAATGCAGCAAGTATCCTAGGTGCCTTCCTAACCACCTAATCCACCTGCCCTGCCTATCTTCAGGGATTTTTGGATATGCGCACCCTGACCTTCAGTACTATATGGATTCTCTCCAAATTCCAACCTCTCCAAATGCCACTTGACCTATTTCCCCAATTATTGTTTCTGAAAGCTTGCCCACTGCTGATGTCAAACTTACTGTAGTTGAAGGGCCTGTTCAAACGTCCTTTTCTGAATTGGAGAGTCATATTTGCCATTCTCTGGTGTGTTGCCAATACATTGTATCTCAGTCTTTGCTTGCACACTGTGCCATGACTGGTTCTTTCCTGCTGCTGGCCTGGGTCAAGAGGACATTGCCAACTCCAACTTCAGTGTAGCTGCCACTTGAAATGTTAATGACCTCCAAGGTCCTCAACCTATTAACAACATTTTAATAAATGGCAAGTCATTCTGGAGACTAGACTGGACTAGAAATGTCCAAGCTCTTATTCAAACCCTGTACCATCAGAGCTCTCATAGGAGAATGCCTCTCAGCCCCTCAAGCCTGCTTAGCCATTCTAGATCATAACTGACCATCTACATCCCACACTAATCTCATATCCCTTGATATGATTAGTAAATAGAAATCCCTTTCTTAGTCTTGATGATGCTCAATGACTGAACTTCCAAAACCCACTTGGGTAGAGAATTCCAAAGATTCCTCATTGAAGAGGGCTGCCCTATCTCAATCCTTGTCTATACTGAGACTCTGTCTCCTGGTTCTAGATAAGAGGGGAATTATCTTTTCAATATCTATTCTGTATCTCCATTTAAGAATTTTGCAAATTTCCATCAGGTTACTGCTCCTTCTCCTAAACTCCAGAAAGT
This sequence comes from Rhincodon typus, assembly GCF_021869965.1. NCBI lineage: Eukaryota > Metazoa > Chordata > Chondrichthyes > Orectolobiformes > Rhincodontidae > Rhincodon > Rhincodon typus. Next base: position 18,710,142 of record NC_063366.1, on the reverse strand, counting down.
GGAAGCCCTGACTCCTGAATCTCTCCTCATAAGACAACACCCCTGATCTCAGGAATCAATCTGATCGACCTCTGCTTCATTCCATCTATGGCAAATATATCCTTCCTTCATCAAAGTGACCAGACTACATGGGTTTCCTCCGGGTGCTCCAGTTTCCTCCCACAGTCCAAAGTTGTGTTGGTTAAGTGGATTGGTCATGCTAAACTGTCCATAGTGCAGGCTAGTTGGATTAACCATGGAAAATGCAGGGTTACAGGGATAGGGTAGGGGAGCGGGTTGGCATGAACTCAATGGGCTAAATTGCCTGTTTCCACACTGCTCATAGATCATAGAACTCCTAGTGTGGAAATATACCCTTTGGCCCAACAAGTCCACATCTATCCTCAGAGTATTCCATCCAGACCCATCCCCCTATAACCCACCTAATCTACACATGCCTGCATACTATGGGCAATTTAGCATGGCCCAATCCACCTAGCCTGCACATCTTTGGACTGTGAGAGGAAACCAGAGCACCTGGAGGAAACCCAAGCAGACATGGGGAGAATGTGCAAACTTCACACAAGACAGTCGCCCGAGGGTGGAATCAAACCCGGGTTCCTGGCACTGTGAGGCAGCAGTGCTAACCACTGAGCTACCCACTGGAGGGAATCTATTCTGTTTCTATGAACTGTATACAACACTCCGGTTGTGCTCTCACCCATGTTCCATAAAATTGAAGCAAGACTTTCTCTGCCCTTGGTGTAGTCAGGTCCAGCTTATCATTCGCCTTTCAAACTGCTTCTTTCAAACCTCTTAAAGGGACCCTGCATCACCAGAGCAGTTCCAATCTTTTAAAGGGAACCTGGATTATCAGTTTTTGTCCAATAGCTTTCGTCCCTTGGAGAAGCCAGGAAGAGTTTGAGCAAGGATGGCAACAAAATAAAATGCAAGGTTTTCAACAGTCTTTTATTGTGGAAATGTTCATTTTCCAACAATTGGCATTCATAGATAGAAAATCACTGGAATGTAGAATTCGCCAAGCTTCCAGTGATAATCTGCTATTCGGAAATCTCTCTCATATAAGTATAAACTCTGCTCCTGCATCGAAAAGGAAGAAGGTGCATTTCTCCGGCGCCTGTCACAATCTCAGGGTGTCCTTAAGAGCTTCACAGCTTGCAAGTGCAGTCACGGTTGTAATGCAGGAAATGTGGCAGTCAATGTATGCACAGCAAGCTCTCACAAGCATCACTGAGTTAATGACCAGATCATCTGCTTCTGCTGTTGATGGAGGGATAAATGACAAGGAAGTCAGGGATAGATTGTAGGGCACAGAAGGAAATCAATTGGTCCATATTGTCCATGCCAGCTTGTTGAATGAGCCATGTCCAGTTACCTCTGTACCCTGTTGTAAGCAGACCGGTGTTTAGAATTTTAGCTTTAAGATTTTGTTGGCTTTGTTTGGCCATTTTAGATGCTTCTATCAACATGTCATTTCATACTTATACATTTTGATTCCTTGGGATGAGAGGTCTGGTCACTTATGAATCAAGGTTTGCTCTTGCTTAAGATAAAATAAACACTCTAGGACACTCCATTCTCTTAGAGTAAGGGGATATGTTCACACATGGACAGATCCAATCAAGTGGACTTTCACCATGTATTCGCAAACTCAATTCCTTTCATTAATGAGGTTAATCCCTAAGCAAGGATAAGAGGAAGGTTCCGAGCACCTTGCTTCTGAGTTCTCCATATATCCTGTGGACAGTTAAAGTGATCCTGGCTCAGGCAGTGATTTAGATCAATCTAAATGAGGACAGTTTTTGGGCCCAGTTAATCAGGAATTTTCTGTCAACTTGGTGACATTTTACCTCAAGCGCGGAACAGGTTTCCTGTCTGTGAATTGCTATTGGGTCTAGTATTGCTCTCTGTCTTGTATTTCTGTTGGATATAACTTTGCACCAATTAATAGGAAGGCATCGTGGCTCAGTGGTCAATGCTACTGCCTCACAGCACCAGGGACCCAGGTTCGATTCTACCCTCCGGGTGACGGTCTGTGTAGAATTTGCACATTCTCTGCGTGTCTGTGTGGGTTTCCTCCCACACTCCAAAGATGTGCAAATTTAGGTGGATTGCCTGTGCTAAATTGCCCATTATGTGCAGGTTGGGCAGATTAGCCATGGGAAATGCAAGGTTACAGGTAATGGAGGGGGAGGGCATGGGTGGTTCTGAGAGGGATGATATTCAGAGGGCCAATGTGGACTCAATGAGCCAAATGGCCTGCTTTTACAGCATAAGGATTCTATATTGGTTACCTAAATGTCGTCAGTTGTTAGATGGGCACAATGTTTTACTCGATTCTACTGAATAAAATTTGATATTATGCATTAACTCAATATCCTAGCCTTTACTGGTGTTATACCTCTGTTGAACTTGAGCTTTGCAGTTTGAAAAGGTTAATTCAAAATTTTTAAATTAAGTGAGCTAAACCGAATTGAATTGACCTGAATTATCGAAAGACCCTTTTAAAACTCACACGATAATTCACTCATAGTGCTGCCAATGTTTACCTTGTCAAGCTCTTTATCCAATTTCCTTTTGAGAGTTACTATTGATTCTGTTTCCACTCCACTTCCTGGGAGTGTGTGTCCCAGATCTGAACACTGTGGTGTGAAAACATTTTCCTTACCCCAGTTCCAACTCCATTGCTAATTATCAGGAAATGTATTGTGAAAACCTTCGCTTCACAGTCATCGCAATGGCTAATTGCACTCTGATTAGATTGAGGTTCTGTGGTACACTGCTTCTTGTTGGACAGTCATAAATCTACAGTGTAAGACCTGGGCAGCTAAAGACATAGCCGCCAACATTTAGCACAGAAAATTGGTAATGTACAAGAGGCCAGAATCAGCCAGGTGCAAAGATCGGTGCAAGGCTGGAGTACATGATGGAGATATAGGGAGAAACAAAACCCCAGATGGATTTAAAACAAGAATGAGAAGCTCACGAATCCAGTCATTGGCGTGCCGAAAGCTTGTGTGGCTCAGCGAACACAGCATGGTGATGGGTGAACATGACGTGGTACAAGCTAGGAATAGCACAGCAGAATTTTAGATGGGTTTGAGCTTACAGAGGTTACAGACTATGGGAGGTCGGCCATGGAGTAGTCAGTCCTGTAGATACAGAAAGCATGAATGAGGACTTCAGCAGCAGATGAATGGAGGTGGGCAATGGTGGTGCAAGGTGGACGATAGAGGGCATGTGCAGAGGGTCAGGTGATCATCTCGCATTAACATTGGCAAAGAAAAGGATTATGGGAGGTCACTGAAGGTTTTCTTTGTTGGGTGTCCTGTGGGTTTCTCAGGTTCTTTTGCTTTCTCTTCATACAACAAGATTCTGTGCAAAGAGAGAAGGCATTAGCTAGGTTGTCATTTCAGCTTAGGTACCTCACACACTCAATCACAGAACATTCCTTGACTTTGCCCTTACATCATGAAAAATGGATTTGTTTTGACGACAAAGTATACTATTTCTTGCACACCCCGTGTCAAACACTCTAAGGGCAGGTACAGAAGAGGGTATGTAGACAGTAAAACTCACTCTACACTGTTCCCATCAAACACTCACAGGGCAGGTACAGGACGGGGTTAGGCACAGTGCAAAACTCTCTCTACACTGTCCCCATCAAACACTTCCAGGACAGGTAAACCACAGGGTTAGGTACAGAATAAAGTTCCCTCTACACTGTCCACATCAAACACTCCCAGGACAGATATGTTGCAGATTAAATGCAACGTAAAGCTCTTTCTTTACTATCCATCAAGCATGTACAATGTAGATACAGCGCAGAGTTAGACATAGATTAAACGACCCTCTGCACTATCCTATCAAACACACAAGGGGCATGTTCAGCACTGTGTTAGATACAGAAAATAGCTCTTCTACACTGCTCCATCAAATGCTGTCAGGACAGATGCAGCACGGTGTTAGAATTCCCTCTGCACTACTCCATCAAACACACACAGGGCGTGTGCAGCACGGAGTCAAATACAGAGTAAAGCTCCTCTATACTGTCCTGTCAGGGTACTCTGAGGGCTTATGCCAATGCCGCCTGAAAGCTAGAAAGTGAGAATGAAGCCTTTGCGATAAGGGCTGTGATAAGCTCCATCTACTCGTGTCTCACTCTAAATCCTTGAATGAATGATGAATCCACCTTCATATACAGTGCAACCCTATCTCCAGCTGGCAAGGTGCCCATATCCAATTAAATACTCACAGGGAGAAAATAGCCTGCAGCCTGGAGTTACTGATCTACAGGGTTGAAGTTTTTCAGTGCAGTTCATCTGATCAAGATGTAAGTGATCATCGAGCTAGTTTTAAAATCAACAGGCAATATGCTATGTCCACCCACAAGCTGTTTCTCATAATGTCATTTAAAATTGATTAGTCGTGGGCAGTACATGGACACTGTGATTTTAAAATGCATTTTATACCTTTTTTTTGCATTTAGTGGAGAGGATGAGATTTAAACTGAGTGTTGAGGTTGATATTCAATAGTATTGCCATCACTGAATCCTCCGCTATCAACATCCAGGAGGTTACTATTGATCAGGAACTGAACTTGACCAGCCATTTAAATACTGTATATCCGGGAACAGGTCAGAGGCTGAGAATTCTGCAATGAATATCTCACCTCCTCTCTGCCGGAATTCTGTCCACTTACACAAGGCACAAGTCAGGAACGTGATGGGATATTCCCCATTTGCCCAGATAGTGCAGGTCCAACAAGACTCAAGAAGCTTAACACCATCCAGGATAAATCAGCCCACTGATGGGATCAGTACCCCATCTACCACCTTCAACATTCACTCCCTTCACCACCGCTGGCAGAGTGCATGCCATCTACAAGATGCACTGTGCTAACTCACCATGGCTCCTTAGAAAGTACCTTCTAAACTAGCAAACTCTACCATCCAGAAGGACAAGGGCAGCAAACAGATAGGAACCCAACCATCCACACGTTCCCTCCAAGCTAAACACCATCCTGACTTGGAAATGTATCACGGTCGTCAAAATCTCCGAAGTCCCTTCCTAATAGCATTGTGGGTGTCCATACACTCCAAAGACTGTGACAATTCAAGATGGTGGGTCACCAAACACCTTCTCCAGGGCAGTTAGGGATGGGCAACAAATTCTGACCTTGACAGCTGCCTTCACAATCCTTGAACGAATAAAAATTTAAAACCCTGTCAATCACCCACACCAGCCCCTGTTTCTTTCAGCCCGCAACTCTCTGTAGGCAGGTTCAGTTCAAATTGCCCCCAAGACCCGCAATGAACTAGAAAATGGACAGGGGTTGCTATTGTAATAAAAGCAGTCCATGTGATTCTGCTTGTCTTCCGCTGCTGTACAAGACAAGTTCTTGCTGACACACAATCCCAACTTCAGATTTATACACTGTCTCGCTGTCTCTCTCTCTCTTTCAAACACACACAGACACACATACACACAAACACACATGCACACACATACACACACACAAACACACAGACACACACACACACATATACACATACACACAAATACACACACACACAGACACACACGCGCACATATACACACACGCAAAGACACATACACTCCCAAGTACCCCCATGAGCCACCCTTTCCCCTTTATCTCTCTCTATCTCTCTTGCTGTCTGAAGGAGGACTTACATTTTCGCGATGGCCGACCGCTTTCCTAGCATCATCTTCACGAAGGCTGAGTATGAAATAGTCTCGCTCATGTCTCCCACCACCTCCTTGATCATTTTCTTGAGCTCCAGGTGGGTCTTGGCTGCGCCAAGTTTCTCCAACATTCGCTTCAGTCCCATGATGTCTGAGTGAGAGGGTGAGGAGGAAAGAGAGAAAGTTTGACTTGGTGTTGAAACAACTCAGTTTATCTCTCATCAGCCTACAATATCCATAAACCCTTGGTGGGGTGCTCATCACTGCACGTGGTCACTATCCCTGGCAATGCCTGTGGGGACCAGCCAAGGCATTGGGATTCTGCCTTAGTTGGCCAGGTTGCCACAGCTGTGGCACTTGGATCATCATACCATAGAGGTGTGCAGCATGGCAAAAAGGCCTTTTGGCCCATCAAGTCCAAACCAGTCAAAAGGAACCACCTAACATTCTAATCCAATTTTCTACCACTTGGCCCATAGCCTTGGAATCACAGGTGCGTATCTAAATACTTCTTAAATGTTATGAGTGTTTCTGCCCTTACTACTCTTATAGGCAGTGACTTCCAGATTCCCACCACCTCTGGGTGAAAAAACTTTTCCTCACATTCCCTGTAAAACTTTCTGCCCCTTACCATCAATATATGTCCCCGACCATTGAACCCTCCGACAAGGGGAAAATTTATCTCCTGTCTTTTGGATCAGCCACGATCCTATTGAATGCAGAGCGAGCTTGAGACACTGAATGGCCTACTCCCTCACCTATTTCTTATGGTCTACCCGATCTATGCCTCTCATAATTTTATACATTTCAATCATATCCCCTTTGGTCTCCTCTCCTCCAAGGAAAACAATCCAGTCTGTCCAATCTCTGTTCATAACTAAAACTCGTCAGCCCATGCCACATCATGGCCAAAGCCATGAGGCCAGGCATATGAGCCAAAGCTCAGGATTTTGGAGTTGAATCAAACTCTGGCCCCAGGGTAACCTATTGACCATAAGAGCTGCTGGATTGATGGAACCATCCCCAGTGCAACCAAAAACACCAACTCTCCATCAGCCTTCAACAACAGAAGCATGACCACCCTTGCCCCTTCTGACCTTGCCCCGCAAAATGTGGTAGACTTCCAAATTCATAGGGAAAGGTTCAACAACTTCATCAGGGAACCAAAAAAAATATAGAATCAGCCTCATCAGGGTCAGCCCTGTCCCCAGGAGCAGCTTAACAAGAGATTGGATAGAGATTCACAAAGTCATGAGGGGTCTGGACAGAATGAGTAGGGAGAAAACGTTCACACTGGCAGAAGGATCAAGAACCAAAGCCCACAAGTTTTAAAGTATTTGGCAAAAGAAGCAATGGCAAGATGAGGAGAAATGTTTTCTTGCTGCACATGATTAGGATCTTGGATGCACTGCATTAAAATGCGGTGGAGGTAGGTTTGTTCAAGGTTTTCGAGAGACAATCAGATTATTACCCGAGAGGGAAGAACGTGCAGGACTACAGGGAGAAGGCTATGAGGAGTACCAGGTAACTTGCCCTTTGAGACTGCATGTTCACATTGGGCCAAATGGCCTCCTTCTGTTTTGGAAGTGGAAGTGGGATGCATTTTGTTCAAGTGAAAAGCAAGGAACTTTCCACTGGCAGAGGACCAACGGACACCAGACAATTCAACCATTAATTTGGGATGGGAAATAATGAGAATTTTGTTTTGACATTGTGGGTTGTTGTAGTCTGGAATGCACTTGTCTTAATGGGAGGGGTGGAAGCATGTCCAAGTGTAACTTTCAAAAGGGAACCAAACAAATATTTAAAAAGGAATGATTGGCAGTGTGATGGAGGAAGTGAGGGTCAAGGGAGGGGGAATAAATAGTCGCTCTTTCACAATGGTCCTTGCAGGCACAAGGGGCTGAATGGCCTCTTCACATATTGTCACATTCCATCATTCACAATGAAGATGGGTTTGTCAGACAGAGGATGAGCTAAATGAGGACTCCAAATTGGAAAGGAGCAGATTTGGAATGAGAGATGGCAGTGGCAACATCCCAATATTATCCGAGTCAACTTTCAGGCTGGTTGCAAGGGGGCTTGGAGAGACTCAGGAAAAAGCAAGAGATGAAATTTTTTTTCTGAAATGGAAAGTTTTCAAACCTTGAGGTTTGTTCTCTGAGGTTTTCATGGGAATGTGGACGAATAGCAGAACATCAGCTACAGGGCAACTGATTTCAAAACCCTTTCACTGAGACACTGTGTTCATTGAGAAATGTTGGACTTACCAATGTCTCCCTGGTCATTGAGGTCAAACTCCATGTATTTCTCTGAAAAGCAATGAAAGAACATTTACAGAGGATCACTGAGACTGAAATAAAAGACCAGATTTAGCTGGCCCAGACACTGGTTGGAAGTTTGATGTTCGCCCTTCCTGATTTTACAGCAAGTTTAAGACGTGGGACAAGGCTATTGGTCTAAGCTGGTGTTTACACCCCACTGCCAATCCGCACTGGCGCAGACACATTCATAGGATACCTTCAAAGATTCTGAGCAGAGAACTGGCCGCTGGATCACGATCTCCTGGGTGTCTGCCACAGGGACACCCACAAATGAGATATGAAGATGGCAGACATCAGTATGGACAACTTGGAGAAAGTAACTGATGTCCATGACGTTGGAGGGTGATGGTGAGGTGGGGGGTGGGGGGGATGCGGGGAGGGTACTGACTGTCATGGGGCAGTGGGAGACAAGCAGAAACGGAAAGCTCAGCATGGCCAAGAACAGGGCCTGGAGGAAACAGAAGCCGGAGAATCCTGCATCTGCTCAGCGTAATGTCTTCCTCCGCAACAGACGTGGCTGAGGCTACACCAGGCTAGGAGTTGGGCTCCAGAACCGCAACTGACACAACGATGAGCAACACGGCACAAATCAACATCTCACACAGCTACTGACTGAAGCCTTCCCAAACCTAGGCTTTGTAACATCCGTTTCTCCCCCACGCATTTACCAAACTTCCACTTAGCTTTCCACTGACTTCAGAACAAGCGCAAAGGAGGTGCAAAACTATTGCCTGAATCAAAGTCTTTAAAGCTAGAAGAAGGTGGAACCTATTAAAGGAGGAGGGACCAACGTGGAGTAGTTTAGATAAGGAATTCCAGCACTCAAGGCCCAAGCAGCTGCAGGAATAGATTTCAGTGATAGAGTGATAAAAATCAGAGGCAAAGATTGGAGGGGCGTGCAGCATTGCTGGACCACTGGCGGTTACAAAGATAGGAAGTGGGTTAGGCCCAGAGATTTGAAACCAAGGATGATAAGTTTAAGATCAGGGCTTTGCTGTACCAGGGACCAAGACAGATCTGAAAGCTTCAGGGAGTTTCAGGGTCGAACAAGATCTGATGAGGGGTATGGGCAGCTGCAACAAATGTCCGAATGATTGTCTCAGGCCTTGTTGTGAATAGGATCCAAGGAACAGGAGCAGGCCATTCAGCCCATCAAACCTGCCCCACCTTTCAATATAGTCATGGCCAATTGAACACCACAATGCATTTTACTCACCCTGGCTGATTGAGCACCACAATTCATTTTACTCACCCTGTCTGCACTGCCATGTACTCCACTGGTAACCAGAAACCTGTCAATCTCTACATTAAACATAATCAAGGACTGAGTTTCTATAGCTCTCTTTGGGAAACAGTTCCAAAGTTTCACAACATCCGAATAAAAAAAAATCCTCCCCATCCCTGACCTAAGTGGCATCCCCCTTATCTTTTAAATAACGTTCCCAGTTCTAGACTGTCTAGCCAGGATAAGCACCTACTCTATGCATCCTTTTAAGTGCCTGGTAATCTCATTCTTCACAGCTCTGGAGAATGTAGTCCCAGTTTGCCCTATCTCTCTTCATAGGACATGGGGTGGGTTAGTCCAGCCAGATGTGAAAATGGCCATCACGCTTCATCTGAACTCATTGGGCAGAAAATTATTAAACCCCGATCACCTCTAACACCACGCCAACCCCGACTGAACTGGATAAAATCAGGCACTCTACTACACTGAGCTCAATACTTCACATCACCAATCCATATCAAGCAAATTTGACAGCAATGAACAGAAGAATTACGTTTGAAAGCTGTGAGCTTCTCATCCAGGTTTTTATCAGTGTTGTACTTTGGGTTATTCAGGAACTCCTACGAAAGAGAAAGATCTCAGTCATTATTGAAATCAGAGTTCGGAGAGGCAGACAGAAGACGCAATCATTGAATCAGTTATTACATGGCTCTCATGCTCCCGCTCCATCACTCAATCTTCAACATTCTAATTAGCAATGTCTGGGGAGGTGGGAGGGGTCAGAATATCACATTTCAGACACATTGTCTCAACAAGAACAACACCAATTTGCATTCATGCAGCATCTTTCATGTAGTGAAATGTTTCAAGGTGCTGTAGTGATGTGATTATCCCATAACTTTTGATCAAAGGAGTTGAAATGATAGCAGTTTCTAAGGTTGGCTGAACATTATTGACAGTGCTTTAATATACCTCTTGCAGTCAGTGAATGACTGCTCACACACTTACAGTTTCTGTGGTGCTTGTTTATTTTGCTCTAATCAACACCCAGACTGAAGCAATCAAGCACATTGACCACAGATCAGTTACCAGACTGAGGTAGTCAAACAGAAAACAATTGAACGAGTGAATGCTGCACATGATTAATGAAATGCGACTTGTTTTGTACCACTGCCCAGGTCAGATTCATACTCACCTGACTCCTTGCGCTGTCTCTTTCTTGACCTCATTCGATACCATCATCTCCAAACTGCGAACCTCCGAACTGCATTCAGTCTTGGTTCTTGCTTACAATCTACAATCTTTTGAAACTGCTGCCTGAACACATCTTGCCACAACCTCTTGACCTGTTCCACCTTCACAGCTTTGAGTCCACTCGCCATCTCTCTGTAACCTAAAACCCTCCAGGATGTCAGTGTTCCAAGCTTCTGGGCCTCTACTAATTTACATTGTGGGCAGCACAATGGCTCAGTGATTAACACTGCTGCCTCACAGTGCCAGGGACCCGGGTTCAATTCCACCCTGGGGTGACTGTCTATTTGGAGTTTGCACATTCTTCTCATGTCAGCAAGGGTTTCCTCCCACAGTCCAAAGATGCACAGGTTAGGTGAATTAGCCATGCTAAATTGCCCATAGTGACAAGGGATGTGCAAGCTGGTTTAGCCATGCAAATGCAGGGTGACAGGGATGTGGTGAGTTTGGTTCAGATGGTCTTTGGAGGCCCACTACCTGTCAGCAGTGCATTTATCTGACCTGGGCCCTAAGTTATAGATCTCCCTCAATAGACCATGTTGATGTTTTGCTTCAAAGACCACTTCAGAGTTTAGGGTTTCCCTGTCTGAAAGGGCTACTTTTTTGGGCCTCTCTTATCATTAACACAACCATTCATCTCCCTCTCTCTCGCTCTCTCTCTCTGTCTTTCTGTACTATAAGCAGTTACATTCTGCTGTGCTTTCAAGTTTCAATTCCCTCTCTTCGCTGAGATTGACTGGCCGCACGCTCCCATATTTAGCAGCAAGCGCCACACACAAGGGGTCAGTCAGTTCCACCACATTTACTGCACAGGAAATGCTACCCACAGCCCCCTGCTCTACAGCACAATAGGGAATATGCTTCCTGGCTGATCTAGCCACCGTGCACTGACAGTAAACCACATGGCAGTCCAGACTTAGAACATTTCAGGCACAGGAGTTGCGAGGCGTAACGGCTGATTTGGTCAATTTTGTAGACCCTTCAGACTAGAACTGTCACAATCCCTCGACCAGCAATGCCAAGGGGAAGAGCTGGAGTGAGGGATTGAATGCAGTCAGCTGGAAATAGCTGATGTAATGAGGCAGTGTGTTGCTTCCTCAAATTAAAGCAAATAATTAATATTCATTGCTCTAGGCTGCAGGAGCAACACATTACACTGGCTACTGGAATCCTCGCCCATGCCTGCAATATTGCGGAACCTTTCACACCCTCTGAACTTCCAAAGAGCTTCACCACCAATGTTCCATTTTGTAGATCACATGACGCAGCTGTTTTTGTGCACAGGAAGAGTTCACAAATAGCACTGAGAAGTAAGAGCAGTTCTATGTGCATTTTGTTCCTGTTAAGTGACATGGATCAGGGAAATATATTTTGGCCACGTCACGTAGAAAGTTCCCCTGCCTTGCTCAAATATGGCAGTGCGCCATTTCATCCCACCAGAGAGACCAGGCACAGTTTGACAGATTAGCCACAAGGCAACACAAAAGCCCTCTGGCTGTAAAAAGTAAAAGTAAGGAAGTTACGTTTCTTCTTCAAAGGGCATTGGTGAGACCACATCTTGAAAACCGTGTGCTAATTTTGGTCTCTTTATTAAATAAAGATGTGAATACATTGTAGGCGGTTCAGAAAAGGTTTATTAGATCAATATCTGGAATGATCTAGTTGGCTTCTGAAGATAGGTTGGACAGGCTGGGTTTAATTCCACTGGAGTTTAGGAGAATGAGGGGGTGACTCGATTGGAGCGTACAAGATCCTGAATAGTCTTAACGAGGTGAACGTGCAGGGAGCACACAACTAGAGGGTACTGTTTCCTGGGTTTATGTCTCACCTGCTCCAGAGGTCTGAACAGGTTGATTAGAAAAACAGGTTAAAAATTTAGGACAAAGAAGAAGAGAATTTTATTTTTCTCTCAGAGCTTTGTACGACCTTTGAACTTTTTGCATCAGAAGGCAGCGGTGTCATTGAATATTTTTAAGGCAAACATTGATACATTCTTTTTGGGAAGGGGCAATCAACATTTACCCTGAGGGTGTGGGCTAGACAGAAATGTGAAATTTGAACCACAAACATTATCAGCCAAGACCTTTTTTAAAAAGCAGAGCAGGCTTGACGGGCCAGATGGCATGTTTCTGCTCCGAATGTGTATGAAAAGTGGGGGAGACGACCCAGAACATGTGGCAAAGGATCAGAAGAATTTTACAGCTTCTCCCAAGGTCGTATGGGAGAGGTCTTAAAGGTAGACTCCTTTTCAGCGCCTGTCCACACACCCCTGCTGCAATTTTACCAAGGGCTGGGAGAATACAGGTCAGTCCATTCATGCCTAGAACAATTTAGCCCCATAAGTGACCTAGAGAGGCTGATGCAAAATGGGATAATGCAGAGAGATCTTTACTCTGTATCTAAACTCATGCTTTACCTGCCCTCGGACTGTTTGAGACAACAGTTTAGAGACAGCTTTACTCTGTATCTAAACCCGTGTTTTACCTGCCCTGGGACTGTTCGATGGGACAGTGCGTAGAGAGCTTTACTCTGTATCTAATCCCACACTGCATCTGCCCTGAAAGTGTTTGACAAGACAGTGTAAACACAGTGTCCTAGAGATTCTTTGTGCTAATAATTGGTGCCTGGTATGGAAGCATTTTCGCTGTTATTATTAATAATGGTTATCTCCATGAACTCAAACTTACACAAATTATTTTTTTCTTATCTCAGCCCTGTCTTTTTTATGCACCTATCCCTTCCTTGCCTTTTTCTGTACCTTATTGATTGATTCCAGACGGTCATCCTGTTGTGCTTTGAGAATTCCGAAAGCTTTACCACCTGAAATATTGAAAAATGAAAGCTCTTATTCAAAGAAGGTACTTCAACGAGGCAGCAGTAGAGAATCACTACATTATATCCAACCTGTGTTGTGCCTGCCCTCAGAGCGTTTGATGGGACAGTGTGATCTAAGAGCAAGAATAGGCCATTCAACCCCTCAAGCCTGCTCCACTCTTCTAGATCATGGCTGATCATCTATCATAAACCATATTCACGTGCTGTCCCCATATCCGTTGAATTAATTACTAACTAGAAAACTATTGCTCTCTGCTTTGAAATGACTGAACAATAAAGTTTCCAAAGCCCTCTGGAGCAGAGAAATTCAAAGAGACCTCACCCTCTGAGTGGAGAAATTCCTCCTCATCTCAGTCATGAATGGCCTGTCTTTTACTCTCACCCCACAGCCAGGGGAAACATTCTTCCTACATCTACCCTGTCTATCCCTTTGTGAATTATATACCGTATATACTCATGTAAAAGTCAAACTTCTTAGACTTTTTTTAAGGTTAAATTTATAGCATCGACGATTACATGGATACTACTTTTGAGGGGCTAAAATTCATGTCCAAAATACCATATCATTAGCAGAACACCAATTGATCTCTAAACGAATAAAGAAAAATGAAACACAATGAATTACGATAATTACTGTAATATCCTTTAGTTCAGCATGCAGCTTTTGTGCAGTCTTAGTTCTCTGCCAAGGTATTAAGTCATGCCTTCTCATGAACATTGTGCACCATCCAGCATTTGCCTTAAAATCCGAAATTCCATCCTTCTCTAATTCATTTTGTGCATGGATTCAGATGGCTTCACAACTAAAGCATTTTCCATTTTGATGATTTTCAAGTACCCAGTCAGCAACTTTTTTCTCCAATTGTGACCACTTGCTAGATTTGCCTCTGTTGACACAGTTTCGTTTTGGCATTGTTGAAAGTTGGTTTGATATCTTTCTCCAGTCTCTCACAAGTTTCTCCAAAAGGCAAAATTCTTTTGCTGCTACAAGTTATTTGTCTTCTCTGCAACTTCAATAACTTTCAGTTTATATGCTGCTGCATATGTTTTGTTTTTTTCTGGGGGGCACTTTTACACAAAATGATGAAGAAATTTCAAATACATAATAGGATGAAAAAAATTAATTTCCTCATCATAACATTTATGTACAGGGTAATACCTGGATTCACAAATGTTGATCTGTTATCTGTGAAGAACTAGGGTCAAATTTTACACGAGATATATGGAAAATTCCAGATTTTTGGCCAAAAATAGAGGGTTGACTTCTACATGAGATCAACTTTTACTTGAGTATATATGATACGTTTCTTTGAGGTTGTATCTTTTTTTTTCCTAAACTGCAGGCCTGATCTCCTTAATCTCTCCTCATAGGGAAATCCAATTATCCCAGGTGAACAAAGGTGAACCTTTGTTACACCCCCTCAAGTGTTACACAAGTATATCCTTCCTTAGGCAAGGGGACTAGAACTGCACACAATATTGCAGTTGTGGTTTAATCAGTGTTCTATACAATTGAGACAAAACTTCTTTCCTTCTGTACTGAAATCCTGTTGCAATAAAAGCTAACATTCCATTTGCCTTTCAAATTGCTTGCTGCACTTGCATGTTAGTTTTTAGTGACTTCTGACCAAGGACACCCAGCTCCCTTTGTACATCAGCACTGCCCAGTCCATCAACATTTCAGAAATATTCTGCACCTCTGTCCCTCCTACTGGAGTGAATAACCTCACACTTATCCACATTATATTCAATCTGCCATGCTCTTGGCCATACACTGAGTCTGTCTAAATCCCCCTCAAGCCTCACTGAGTCCTCCTTACAATTCATATTAAGTTTTTTACCATCTCCAAAGTTAGAAATATCGCAATAGATCCACACATTCAAATCATTGATATATTATTTATGAACATCTGGGACACAAACACTGATCCTTGCAGTATCCCATTGGTCATTGGTCATAGTCTGCCAACCTGACCTATTCCTACTCTCCACCTTCTACCCATTAACCAATCCTTAAACCATGCCAGTATTTCACCCCCATTTCCATCAGCATTAATTTTGTTCACTGACCTCCTTTGTAAAACTTTGTTGGAAGCCTTCTTAAAACCAAAATGTACCACATGCACTTGGAGCCCCCAATATTGACTCTGTAAGTAACATCCTCAAAAACTCCACCTTTTGTAACACATGATTTCACCTTCATAAATCCACTGTTGTCTCTGTCCAATCAACAATTGGCGTCAGGCTAACAGTTCTGTACTTTCCTGCTTTTTCTCTCCTTCTTTTCCAAAGCAATAGAATTGCATTTCCAATGTTCCAATCTGCAGGCACCTTGGCAGAATTAATAGAATTTTGAAAGCCGATCACCAATTAGTCCACTATCCTGTATCCATTCTTTCAACATTCTGGGGTAAAACTAATTGGATGTAGGGAATTTTTCAACTTTCAGTTCCATTGATCTTTCCAATACCACTTTTTAAGAGACAGTACTCTGGATCTAACTCCTTGTTGTGCCTGACCTGGGAGTAATGTCTATAAGATGTTAAAGGGAATTGACAAAGTAGACATAGAATGGATGTTTCCTATTATGTGGCAATCTAGAATGAGATCTCATAGTTTTAGAATAACGGGTAGCAGATCTAAAACAGAGATGAATAGAAAATCCTTTTCTCAAAGGGTCATGAACCCCTGGAATTCACTACCCCAGAATGTGGTGGATGCTGGGACATTGAGTAAATTTAAGGAGGAGATAGACATAGTTTTAATCATCTATGGATTGAAGGGTTATGGAGTGTGGACAGTTGAGAGATTTGAGTCTGAGATGAGATTAGATATGATCCTACTGAATGGCAGAGCAGGTTTGAGAGGCTGAATTGCCTACTCCTGCACCTGGTTCTTATGTTATTATGTTTCATGGGACAGTGTAGCTTTACCCTGTATATAGCCTCATGTTGTACCTTCCCTGGCAATGTTTGATAGTGACATTGTAGAAGGAGCTTCACTCTATATCTAAGCCTGTGCTGTACCTGTCCTGGGAGTGTTTGGTGGGGACAGTGCAGAGGGAGCTTTACTCTGTCTCTAACACCGTGCTGTACTTGTCCTGGGTGCGTTGTCCTGGGAGACAGTGTCGAGGGAAATTTTTTTTTCAGTATAAAAGAGTAGGGAGAGCTTTACTTTCAGTTTAAAAGAGTAGAAGGAGCAGTTCTTTTTATCTAACTTCATGCTGTCCCTGTCGTGGGAGTGGTTAATGGTAATAGTGTAGAGGCAAATTTATGCTGTATCTAACTCGTGCTGTACCTGTCCTGTCTACCCTCACCTTGCCTCAGTCACATTTGCCATCATAACCATCTATTATCTTCTCCCTCTAATACCTGTTTAGCTTCCCCTTATTCAACACTAGCTTTATTGTTCATTTCAACCACTCTTTGTGGTATTGAGTTCCACATTCTCACCACACTTCAGCAAAAGCGGTTCCTCTGAATTTCCTATTGGATTTCTTGGTTATGTTCTTAGATTGATGTTTTGTTCATAATCGCCTCCCCACCAGAAGAGGCACAGGGTAAACATAGGTCAGAACACCCCAGTGGTTTCGCTTAGGACTAACAGAGAGAAAGAGAGACAGTTGTGGCTGCCAGTCACGGGTCATCACATCTCTCAGGATGTCGTAACAACAGCCCCACAAGGAAATTGACCTTCAAGTAGCCACTTTGGCAGCTGCTTTAATGACCTTCCCATGATCCTAAGGTGAGTTTGATGATGATTTCAAAATCCACAGCACAATTCACCACTCCTCCGATATTCACAAGTTATAGAATGATGCAGAACACCGGAAGGCCATTCAGCCTATTAGGTCATGATGGCTGGTTAGCCCCACTCTTCATTCCAGCCCTGTAAATTCTTTCCTTTCCAGTATGTAACGTTCTTAGTTTTCCAACCACTCCTTTGGTGGAATGAAGCAACCATTGGCAGTATACACTGGGTCACACTTACGCCAGCAATAATAGTCTGATCTTCAATGGGTCATCATTGAGTTTCCTACCATTGCTATCCTTTGAGGGTCTCAACAGGCTGGGAGCTTAGCTGAGCCAACCATATCAGAACTGTGCTTGCTAACGGAGATCATACAGCAGCTGAGTAGTCTGCAGCGAATGAATGACCTCTTGAAATTCTCAAAGCTTCACTAATGTCTAGAAGCTCAAATGAGGAGTGCAGTGGATTATTCCTACCTTATTTCTACCGCACCATCCCCACATTTTCCTTCAATACATACATCGTCCAGATGTTCCTTCATTGGTGCTGGGACAGTATTGATGTTGGAATGGACCTTCATCCCAGCCAACATAGATTGTAAGGCTTCAAAAAAAAAGACCCACAGCTTTGGTCTTATGTTTGCCCTAAGAATTGGACATAAAATGCCCTTGGCTAACGTCATCCTCTGCCTCAAAATGGAATACATGAGTATTCACGTTTAATTTGTTAACTTGTTGTTGCTAATGCTTCATCCTTTTTCTGTTACTGTTTCAAATTCAATTTCCAACAAAACAATGTCTAAACATCCAAACCAAAAGCAAAATGCTGCGGCTGCTGGAAATTTGAAATGCTCAGCAAGTCTGGCAACTTCTGTGGAGAAAGAAACAGAGTTAATGTTTCAAACCTGTGTCCTTTCGTCAGAACGGGGAGTGCTTAGAGATGAAACAGTTTCCAAACAAGAGATGGAAAGGCAGAGGGAATGGAAAAAGCAAATGAGAACAGCAGTAACAGTGGGGACGGCAGGACAGATTAAGGCACAAATAATATGATAATGCAAGACAAAAAGAGATGCCAGTGGGACAAGTTAAGAAATATAAAAGATGAGCCCAGAAAAAGGCAAAAATGGGCAAAGCAGAATCGCCAATCCACACGTGCCTTCAGAAATAAGCATCAGAGATCAAAACCTGAAACTGTTGAACTCAGTATTGGTCCAGCTGAGTGCCTAAGTGGAAGCTGAAATGCTGTTCCTCTGGGTTTAGATTCAACTTCATTGGAAAGCTGCAGTAGAGTGAAGACAGAGAGGACAGACTGGGAGCAAGGTGGAAAATTAGAACAGAAGGCAGCCACAAACTGAGGGTCACAGAGGCGGACAGTGTAGAGGTGGTCCCACAAATCAATCTAAGTTTGGTTGTCTTGATGCAGAGGAGACCAGATTGTGTGCAGGGAATACAAAATGCCAAATTGAAAGAAGTACACGAAAAATCACGGATTCACCCTGGAAGGTACATTTAAGGCCTTGGATAGTGAGGAGGGTGGAGGTGAAAGGGCAGGTGTTGTAACTCCTCAGTTGGTATGAGAGGGGGGCTGGGGTGTTGCAGGGTAACTGAGGAGTGGACCAGGATGAGGAGAGAACTATCTCAACAGAACACTGAAAGGTAAGGGTAGGGGATGATGGGCATCAAGCTGAAGGTGGCACAAATGGCAGAGGATGGTCTATTGAGTATGGAGGCTCGTAGGGTGGAAAATGAGGACAAGAGGAACCATTTCACCCAAGTTGTTAGCACCCAATCCACCACCTTAACATTCACTTCCTCCACCATTGAAATGGCATAGCAGCAGTGTATAGCATCTATAAGCTGGAACTTATCAAGCATCCTTGATAAACATAAAACATGTTCTAAACCCATGCTTTCCACCACTTGGAAGGACATAAGGCAGCAAAAGCATATGGGATCATGACCATCTGTAATATCCTTTCCAAACCACTACACCATCCAGGATCATATCACTCTTCCTTCAATTTTGCTGAATTAACTCTCAAATTCCCTTCCTAACGACACTGTGGGTGTCCCTACATCCCAACAACTGAAGCAGTTGAAGAAGGCAGCTCAGCACCACCTACACAAGGGCAATTAGTGATGAGCAAAGTTTGCAAGCCCAGCCAGCGACACCTGGACTCCTGAAGAAATATAATAAGAATCGGCATATTTTGTTGAAGCTTTTCACATTGCACGCATCAGGATATTCTGCAAGGCCTGAGGAGAGAGTTGTTCCTTCAGGTTGATGACCTCTTGTCAGAACTGGAGTTTAGAGATGCAAGAGATTTCAAACAAATCAGTGGAAGGGAGGAAAGACCAAAAGAGAACATCAGTGCATGGGGTGGGGAGGGAGGAAGATCGAAGAGATTCAATGACAAAAGTGGTGATAATGAAAGGCAAAAGGAAAGATGGTAACAATAGGACAAGTAAAGAAAGAAAACAGATGAAGTAAAGGAGGTGGAAAATAGAATCGCCAGGAGCCGCTGATATCCAAGTAAAACAAACAGTGTTGCTGTGATCTGAAATTGTGGAAGGTTTGAGTTATAAAGATAGGCTGTATAGGCTGGAAATTTTTTACACTGGAGCATAGGAGATTGAGAGATAACCTTATATAAATTTATAAAATAATGAAGGGTATAGATAGAATTAATTAATGGTAGTTGTCTTTTCCCTAGGATGGGGGATTTCAAGACTAGGGGCCACATTCTTGAGGCCAGAGGAAAGAGATCCAAAAAATACATGAGGGGCAATTTTTTACACAGTTTGGAATGAACTTCCTGAGGAAGTGGTGGATGCAGGCACAGTTACAACATTTAAAAGACATTTAGATAAGTTCATGAATAGGAAAGGTTTGGAGGCATATGGGCCAGGAGGCAAGTGGGACTAGTTTATTTTGGGATTATGTTCAGTATGGACTGATAGGACTGAAGAGGCTGTTTCCGTGCTGTATGGTTCTATGACTCTGTTATTGAGTCTGGGAGGTAATGTCTCGACAGAAAGACAGCGCCCTGGACAGTGCTGCACTCCCACTGCACTGTGCCATCTGTTTCACAGGCATGTTCAATTCTCTGGACCACAGGTGTGAGCCAACTTCTGACTGGCAGAGGTGAGAGCACTGGAACTGACCCACTACTGACAGGTATGAGGAGAGGAGCTGCCCAATTTTAAGCCAACCTGTGCAAGCATGTAGTAAATATGGCAGTCAGGGATAGGAAGGATGGGAACATTAGCTTGTGCGGCAGTCTGAACACTCTGCTGCTTTCCACCATTTCAACCAGGATCTTCATTTTCCCCATAACCCTTGATTCCTTTAATGATTAAAAATCGATCTCAGCCTTGAATAAACATAATGACCAACCTCTATGGTAAAGAATTCCACAGATTCACCCTACGCTGAGAGAAGAAATTCCTCCTCATCTCTATTTTAAACCCGCAATTCTGAGATTATTCCCTCTGGTCCTAGACTCTCCCACAAGGGGAAACAACCTTTCTGCATTTACACTGACAATGCACCACCCCAGAATCGACGGGTAGTGAAAGGAAGGGTCAAGGGTCCATTCCTATTGGACACAAGGCCAGCCAAACAACCTGACAAGATGCCATGCCATGTCTTCGGAGCCAGTGTTTATTTGCTTCAGTCAGTTTGGCAATAATGTTGTCCCTGGTTCAACAGTAAGCCCACAGTCCTTCAAAATTGAACACAATGTGGCTGAAAACTTGCAAATAGCGCGGAAACTCTTCCGCGGGTTTGGAGATGATTATTGCAAAACATTTTTCGGACGTGTTGTTTTAGTTTTGTTTTAGAGAAATACTGAGACGCCCAACTAAAGAGGCATCAGCAATGGTCCAAAGTAACAGTCCAAACTATTATCTTTTGCAGGTAATATCTGAGTTGTGGCAGGTAAACTATCCCTGGGAATAAATGACTATTAAAATTTCGTACCAGGGCAACTAGATGAGGAGGAGCAGAGATAGAGGAGCGGGAGCGTGAAACCGAATGGGTTTTAATCCCTGATGTCCCTGCGCTGATCCCTCGACCCAACAAGAAATTAGGCCGATATGACAAAACAAAAAACGGCGGATTCTGGAAGTCAGAAACGCACACGCAAAAAGAAATAGAAATTGCTGGAGAAACTTAGCAGGGCTGGCGGCATCTGTGCAGAGAAAGCATGTTTTTTCGAGTCCAGTGACCTTCATAAGTCTTATACAGCAATAAAAACAGAAGTTGCTGGAAAAGCTCAGCAGATCTGGCAGCATCTGTTCTGTGAACTGTTCTGAGAAAGGGAAGTACTGTTCTGAGGAAGGGTCACCGAACCCCGAAACGTAAACTCTGACATTTTTTTTCTTCACAGATGCTGCCAGACCTGCTGAGCTTTTCCAGCAACTTCTGTTTTTGTTCCCGATTTACAGCATCCACGGTCCTTTCGGTTTTTATTTGTTCGCTAGCAATTTCGGAAGCAGTTAGGGCACAGCGTTGCTGTCCCTACGACTTAAACCAGGCTTCTCCGGGTTCAAACTCCACCTATTCCAGAGTTGAGGTGTAAGTATCCCTGAACAGGTTGATTGGGGAAAAAGTCATAAATCAGACAAGACGTTAGCGAAGGAAATAAAGCGTGCTCTTGGCCTTTGGAAGCTTGCTGTGAGCAAATGGTCTGCCGTGTGCACCCACATTTCGTCGAAGCCCTTTCATTCGGCTTCGGGGCGCTCTGATGCTGTGGGAGAGGCGCTACGCGAACGAACCTCTCTGGCAATCGGCAGTACGAAGCGCCACTTCCTTCAAGGTCAGTTCACAGGGAGTAAGCGGGGAAAACAGCAGCAATGTTGAACGAATATCTGCAGCACACACACACAAAACGGATGGTCCTCTTTGCGAAATACCGCCGGGAATTGGACAGGTACTAAGAAAAAAATGATGCAGAGATTCAGGACAGCCACCAGCATCTTGGAGAGGAGAACTTTGGGGAACAGCGAAATCCTTGTCAAGACCAGAAATTGCTGGAAAAACTCAGCAGGTCTGGCATAGAAATCAGAATTAACGTTTCGGGTCCAGTTACCCTTCCTCAGATCTCGAGATCCTTGTTTTTTTTTTGCTCCTACCTTGAGGGTTCATTGTTGAACTTGCGCTCCCGGTCGTTCTGTTCGGACGGTAGCTGCGGGTTCTATTTTTAAAGCAAACTACTTGTGAACATTGAGTGCGGAGAAGTTTAACTCCCCTCTGGTGATGTAAGCATCTTTCAGTGACAATTTAGTTTCTTTTCTGCCTCCGCCCCACCCCCACCCCCACCCCCACCCACCTTAAAAATGCAACATTTCTCTCTCTGAATTTTCACAATGACCTTTACTTCAAAAAGACAAGCCTGCATTGTCCCAGCGCCCAGTGCCTGCTTTAAGGCAGACATGGTGCAGGAGGAAGAAGGATTGGAAAGGGGGAGTTCAGGGATTGTTTGGGGGGCGGGGGACGCTGGTGGTCAGTGGCAGAGGGGAAGATTGCACAGGGCAAGAGTTGGGATGCATCTTCAGTCCGGACACAGTTATTTTGATTTAGTAAGTTATGTAAGGTTCCGTTCAACTTTTAATTTGTGTTTTATTCCCGTACAGTGCTCCAGCAGGGGCGGTTTCATTATTTTTGACTCGCTGTTTTTAAAAAAAAGTAGAGGGAGTTATACTCTGTATCTCACCCTCGGCTGCACCTATCCTATCTTATGTTACGGTGGTAGTGTCCCTGCCCCGAGACCAGGAGGCTTCGAGTCAAAGCCGATTCAGAGTGTGTAACAGATTGGTTAGGGAAGGAGCTTCACTCTGTATCTAACTCTGTGCAGTACCTGTCCTGGGAGTGTTTGATAGGGACAGTGTCCATGGAGTCTTAATTTCAGTTTAATAGAGGCAGGTTTTACTTTGTATCCATCTCCATGCTGTCGCTGTCCTGGGAATGTTTGATCAGGACAGTGTGGAGAAGCAGTGTAGGGGAGTTGTGTAGCAATGTTGGCCTAGTGGTATTATGTTTTGGGGACCCGGGTTCAAATCCCGCATTGGCAGATGGTGGAATTTGAATTCACTAAATATCTGGAATTAAGAGTATAATGATGTCGGGGAAAAACCCATCTGGTCCTTTAGGGAAGGAAACTGCCATCCTTACCTGGTCTAGCCTACATGTGATTGGAGACCCACAGCAATGCCCTCTGGGTAATTAGGGATGGACAACAAATGCTGCCTAGCCAGCGACGCCCTCATCCCATGAATGAATTTTTAAAAAGCTTTACTATGTATATAACCCTGTCCTGGGAATGTTCGATAGGTGCAGTATTCAGGGAGCCTTACCTTGAGTTTAAAGGAGTATAAATAACTTTACTCTGTATCTAACCCTGTGCTGTACCAGTCCTGGGAGTGTTTGTTGGGGACACTGTAGATGGATTCAGTTTAAAAGAGAGACCTTTATCCTTTATATGACCCTATGCTGTACTTGACCCGGGAGTGCTTGATGGGGGAAAAGTAGAAAGAGTTTTACTCTGTAGCTAACTTCGTGTTGTTCTTGCCTTCGAAGCACTTGATGGGGTTAGTGTAAAGGGAGACTTATTTTTAGCTTAAAAGAATAGGGAGATCTTTCCTTTCAGTTTTAGAGTGGATGCGGTTTAATGAGGAAAAGTGGTGTGTGATAGAGCAATAAAGTGTGAAAAAGAACAGACTGTAAATCACACAGTCTCTAAGAAGGCTATTCAGCCCACTGAGTCTGAATTGGGTCTTTGAAAGATCTTTTAGTCTCACTGTCCTGTTCCTTCCCTGTGTCCTTTTATCAGTACATATCCATCAGTCCGTTAACAGTGTTGAGCTTGTCTAACCTTGTTAAGGCTCCCTGCCTTAACTTCAAAAACCTTAAAATAGATTCAGGAAAGCCCAGCATTTTCACTGATTCCGTTAGACATAACAGAAACCGCGCAGTCTCCAGTAATTGGGCAGACGTTTTCGATTTCGCTTATACTCTGAACTTTCGCCCCATCATCACAGTCATTCCTGGAGCCGAACCTGCGGTTCAAGGGAACAACTTATTTCTCCCGAAACGTTGACTGCCCCTTTCCTCCAGATGCTGCCTGGCCGGCTATGTTCTTCCAGCCTCCTGTTTGTCTAACTTGGATTCAAGCATCTGCAGGGTTTTTTTGTCTCTAATCTTATTTCTCTTTTTGTTTGCTTGAACCCCTCAAACGAAACAGTCCTGTGGGGGTGAATGACATTTAAAGGGATGGATTAAAATGTAGAGATGAAAATGAAACGCAGACCGGAAGTTTATGATACATGCAGCTTCACAATTCAGTACGGAAGCCAAAGAATGGCCTCGAGAGCGGGAGACCACAGTCGCTTGTACAGATTGGAAAGGCTGGAGTTGGCATCTATATAGAAGGTTAAGGAGTTAATAGAAGTGCTCAGAACTATGAAAGGGGTCTAGACAGAGTGGATAGAGAGGCATTGCCTAATGGGTCGAGAACTGGAATAAAAAAGCCAATTCAAGGCGATTTTTAAGCAATAAGCAACAGCGACGCGCAGGCGAAATTGGTTAGGACGTGGAAATGCATTGTGGTGGAAGTAAGTTCAGTCAGGGCCTCACAGAAGGGACGCAATGATTATATAAACTAAGGCTCTGGGGAGAAGACTTGATGAGTTGCTCCTGCGGAGAGCTGGCACGGACATGATGGGCCGAATGGCTCCCTTCTATGCTCTGACGCCAGCCCAGCCCCCCCCCCCCCCCCCCCCCCCTCTTCACCCCGCCGGCTTCTATGCTTTTGTTGTATGGAGCAGATCTGTCTAACTTGCTTGCCCCTATCCAAGGTCTGTCCATCTAAACCAGAGAAATGTTGCAAATTGCCCCGGACTCGTTACACTGTAACCGAACCTGCTCGGGCTATGGCACCATCATTGGCCACGACATTAGAGAGGGGCGGGGGCATTGACAGCTATCCTATTTTCGATTGGGTAGCTGATTTGTCCGTCAAACTCTTTGACACCGCCTCTTATCACGTTTGATTGCGCGGGAGCTGTCGAAAGAACAAAAAAGTGGTGCAAATGCCCAATCATTTTACTTGCACTGGGGCACCGGCAATAGATTTCACTTCAAGCGGGGAAGTGTATCCATTCACCATCACCCCCAAAATGATTGCCTGCTTTGTGCAATTGTTTTCTTTCAATGACCTTTGTCCTGCTTCCGATCAACAACTGTCCTTGGAGCGCACAGAGGCTGGGAAATATTAAAGTTGCAATGGGTGACGCTCTTCACAAGCCGATTCTTATTCAAAGAAGGATCATAGACTGCACCGCTGCCTAATTGTTTAGAATCAAATAGTTGACTGAGGACAGCATTCGCAACGTTACATCAGCTGGTGCACTGAAAAAAAGAGGTCTGTCATCTCATTTTGAAGTTAGATAAAGTAGATAAAGTTAGATAAACAGTTCTTTTTTGCTCCGAGTTTTTAATCTGTAGAAAGCGTCGCCTGGAGAGGCGCATTTCCAACATATGAAGGTCATCTTCACGGACAGCTAATTCTCGCTGACAGTCGGACAATCACACCATTGCAAACTTATTTCAACGTTTGTCAAAGCCACCAACAATTTGCATCTTTGATGCCTCCTGCGGTACAAGAGAAGTTTCGAAGGAGAAGCGATCTTAGTGAATCACGAAACAAAAGTATGTGGGTGAGCATTTGAAATGATTTAACATTCAAGGCTATGGGCCGAATACTGGCAAGTCGGACCAGTGTAGGTTTGGAGTATTTTTTTGGTTGATTCAGACTCAATGGGCCGAAGGGCCTCTTGTGTGCTGTATGATTGTATCATAGAATCCCTACAGGTGAGCCATTCGGCCCATCAAGTCCACACTGACCCTCCGAAGAACATCCCATCCCCCCACCACCACGCCCCCCCCCCCGCCCCCCGCCACCTGTAACCCTTCATTTCTCATGGCTAATCCACCTAACATACACATCCCTGGACACTATGAGCAATTTAGAATGGCCAATCCACCTAAACTGATATAAGATTCTGAGCGACCTGATGCAGAGAGGTTGTTTCGCCATGTGGGAGAGTCTAGAACCAGTGGGCACAATTGCAGAATGACACCACCTGTTTAAGACAGAGCTGAGGATGATTTTTTTTTCTCTCAGTAGGTAATGAATCTGTGGAATTCTTTACTATAGAGGGCTATCAGGACTGGGTAGTTAAGTATATTCAAGGCTGAAATAAACAGATTTTTAATCAGTAAGGGAATCAAGGTTTATTGGATAAGGCAGGAAAATGGAGTTGAGAATTATTAGATTAGCCATGATCTCACTGAATGGCCGGACAGACTTGATTGGCCGCATAAATTGGAACAAAAGGACAGTACAGTACTGTCTGCACTGACTGTTTTAAGCTGATCTCATCTGCCTGCACATGGCACAGCGTGGTGGTCTCTTGGCAGCACGTGGCAGTCTGTTGGCACCCCAGCATGGCAGTCTTTTGGCCTGGCATGACCTCAGCATAGATTTTCAGCCTTGAGGCAATTCCAAAGCAGTTTCCCAGCCTCAAGAGTCTCGAGATGAAGCCTGGCATGGTCTGGAGTCAAGGCCCAGCCGAGAGGCTCGGCGCAGTGTGGGCTGAGTTGGAAGGACTGTTGTTCTGAACTTCTTATTTCCCTATTTTATAATCTGTTCCTCTGATCTGTAATGCCTTTCATTTCTTTATTTTTCTAATTTTTTTCTGAAGAACACGTACTGAAGAATCTAGGTCCCTTGTACCTAAGATAGCACTGTAACTGTGACTTGTAAACTTTTCACTGTACCCAAGTGAGCACATGTGATAATAAAACTAATTTAATTCAATTCAATTCATATCCCTCTATTCTCTACCTGTTCATGTGTCTGTCTAAATGCCTCTTAAACATTGCTGTGGAATCTGCTTCTATCACCTCCCTTAGCAGCACATTTTAAGAACCCATCACCCTCTTTGTATAAAAATGCCTCGCACATCTCATTTAAACTTTCCCCTCTCAGCTTAAACCTATGCCCCCTTGTATTTGACAGTCACATCCTGAGAAAGACTCCGACTATCCACCTTATCCATGCGTCTCATAATTTCATACACTTCTTTTATGTTGCCCCTCAACCTCTGACGGTCTAGCAAAACAATTCAAGTATGTCCAACTTCTCCTTATGGCTAATACACTGCAACATCCTGGTGAACCTCTTCTGCACTCTCTACAAAGCCTCCACACCCTTCCTATAGTGTGGCAACTAGAACAGCACACAATATCCCAAATGTGGTCTAACTAAAGTTTTATACAGGTGCAACATGACTTGTGAACTTTTATACACACAATGCTGACTGATGAAGGCAAGCGTATCACTTGCTGCTTTTATCCACTTGTGTTGCCACTTTCAGGTAGCTATGGACTTATGCCCCAAGATCCCTCTGTGTAACAATGCTCTCCAGGGTTCTGCCATTTACTGTATACTTTCCTCTTGCATTTGACCACCGAAAATGCATCAACTCACACTTGTCTGAATTAAACTCGGTCTGCCATTTCTCTGCCCAACTTTCCAACTCATCTATATCCTGTTGAAACCCTTGACAACCTTGACACTCTTCCTCCCTATACTTCTGCTCCTATGTCTTAATGTCTTATGATTACCCAGTTAGAAACCACGGAGTTAGACTATAACCTGGTGTCGTGTGATTTCTGACCTTGTCCACCCCAGTCCAATACCGGCATCTCCACATCATGATTACGGAGATCAGTGAGAAAGCAATATGAACTGACGGAGATAGAGAAGGTGCAGCGGATGGAGATAGAGAAAGGAGGCGACTGAGGTCAGTAAGACAAGATACCAGCAGATGGAGACAGAGAGAAGGGTGACTGAGGTCAGCGAGACTGGGATACAAGCTTAAGGAGAGTCATAGTATCGTACAGCATGGAAACAGACTTTTCGGTCTGAACTTGTCCATGTTGAAAAGTCTTTAAAATGTTGTAATTGTACCTGCATCTACCCCTTCCTCTGGCAGTTCATTCCACATGCTAACCACCTTCTGTGTGAAAAAGTTGCACCTTAGGTCTCTTTTAAATCTTTCTCGTCTCACATTAAA
This sequence comes from Rhincodon typus, assembly GCF_021869965.1. Taxonomy (NCBI): domain Eukaryota; kingdom Metazoa; phylum Chordata; class Chondrichthyes; order Orectolobiformes; family Rhincodontidae; genus Rhincodon; species Rhincodon typus. Next base: position 18,681,910 of record NC_063366.1, on the reverse strand, counting down.
AATATGCCTCGTTGTTTTGAACTCCTCCACTTCAAAGAAAGAGAGGGTATAACTGAGTACATCGAAACGGGGAAATCACCAGGTGGTGATATATATATATAGAGAGAGAGAGATGAGGTGTTACTGGGGTCAGTGAGACAGGGTACCAGCAGGTGAAGATAGAGATGAGGTAAATAAAATGGAGGTGTTTGGACAGAGATAAGAGAGTGTAATAGAGAAAGATGCAAAATCCCTCTCCCAGGAAGCAAGGCATGGTCAGCATGATAAGTGAAGAATTATATTTTGGCTGCAAATAATCATTATCAGATCTTTGAATCGTTGAACATCATGTAAACTTGAAGGGCTTTGAGAGACTTTAAACTAAAAACTAATGTCACCATAGTACCACTCTTTCATAGAGAAATGAGTGCTGGTGAGGTTAACTTGAGCATCACCATTATATAAATGATGTGTATGTGAACATAGAAGGTATGGTTAGTAAGTTTGCAGATGACATCAAAATTGGCAGCATAGTAGACGGCGAAGAAGGTTACTTCAGAGTACAACGGGATCTTGATCAGATGGGCCAATGGGCCAAGGAGTGGCAGATGAAGTTTAATTTAGATAAATGTGAGGTACTGCATTTTGAAAAGTCAAACCAGGTGGGACTTATACAGTTAATGGTCCTGGGGAGTGTTGCTGAACAAAGAGACCTTGGAGTGCAGGTTCATAGTTCCTTCAAAGTAGAGTCACAGGTAGATAGGATAGTGAAGAAGACATTTGGTATGCTCGCCTTTATTGGTCAGTGCATTGAGTATAGCTATTAGGAGGTCATGTTGCAGTTCCACTTTTGGAATACTGTGTCCAGTTCTGGTCTCCCTGCTGTAGGAAAGATGTTGTGAAATTTGAAAGAGTTCAGAAAAGATTTACAAGGATGTTGCCAGGGTTGGAGGGTTTGAGCTATGGAGAAGAGGCTGAATAGACTATTTCCCTTGGAGCAATGGAGGCTGAGGGGTGTGCTTTTAGAGGTTTATGAGATCATGAGAGCCATGGATAGGGTAAATAGCCAAGGTCTTTTCCCCGGGAGTCCAAAACTAGAGGGCATATGTTTAAAGTGAGAGGGAAAACATTTAAAAAGGATCTAAGGGGCAACTTTTTCTCAAATAGTGTGCGTGTATGGAATGAGCTGCCAGAGGAACTGGTGGAGGCTGACACAATTACAATATTTAAAAGGCATCTGGATGGGTATACAAATAGGCAGGTTTGAAAGGGATATGGGCCACATGCCGACCAGACATCCCAATCTGACCCAATCCCGTTTGCCAGCAGTTTATAAACCTCTATGAGGTCACCCCTCAGTCTCTGATGCTGCAGGGATAAAAGCTCCAGCCTATTCAGCCTCTTCATATAAAAACATCCTTGTAAATCTTTTCTACACCCTCTCAAGTTTAACAACATCTTTCCTATAGAAGGATGACAAAAATTGTACGCAGTATTCTAAGAGTGACCTCACCAATGTCTTATACAGTTGCAACATGACATGCCACCTCCCATACTCAATGCACTGACCAATAAAGACAAGCATACCGAATGCCTTCATCACCACCCTTTTTACCTGCGACTCCACTTTCAAGGAACTATGCGCCTGCATCCCTAGATCTCTTTGTTCAGCAACACTCCCCAGCGCCCCTACTGTTAACTGCCTAAGTCAGAGTTAACGTTTCGGGTCCGGTGACCTTTCCTCAGATGCTGCCAGACCTGCTGAGCTTTTCCAGCAACTTCCGTTTTTGTTCCAGATTTACAGCGTCCACAATCTTTCAGTTTTTAACTAATTTGCCCTAATTTGCCTTACCAAAATGCAACACCACATCTTTGTCTAAATTAAACTCTATCTGCTACTCCTCCTCCCATTGACCCAACTGATCAAAGTCACATTGTACTCTGAGATAATCTTTGTCATAGTCCACCTCACCACGTATTTTGGTGTCTTACTAACTTACTAACCATATCTCCTATATTCACATCCAAATTATTTATACAAATGATGGAAATCAATGGACCCAGCACCGATCCTTGAAGCACACCGCTGGTCACAGGCCTCCAGTCCAAACAACAACCTTCTATTACCACCCTTTGTCTTCTACCTTCAAGGCAATTTTGTATCCAATTGGCTAGCTCCCTCTGTATTCCATGTGATCTAACCTTACAAACCAGTCTAACATGCGGAACCTTGTTGCACACTTTGCTGAAGTCCATATAGATAGCGCCTACTGCCATGCCTTTTCTTCTTTGTCACCTCTTCAAAGAACGCAATCAAGTTTGTGAGACACAATTTCCGATGCACAAAGTCATGTTGACTATCCCCAATCAGTCTTTGCCTTTCCAAACACATATTAATCCGGTACTTCAGAATCTCATCCAACAACTTACCCACCACTGACTTAAGGTTTACCTATCTATAGTTCCCTGGCTTTTCCTCACAGCCTTTCTTAAATAATGGTGCCACATTAGACCAACCCCAGTCTTCCAGCACCTCACCCATGGCTGTCGATGATACAAATATTTCAGCAAGGGGCCCAGAAATCCCTTCCCTAGCTTCCCACTATTTATTTCCCTAAGTTCCCTTGCTTCCATGTTCTTCTTTGTAGTAAATACTGTCTTAAAATATTTGTTTAGTATCTCACCCACCTCCTGCAGTTCCACATATAGACAGCTATGTTGATCTTTAAGGGACCCTATTCTCTCTCTAGTTACTCTTTTACCCTTAATGTACTTACAGAATCTCTTTGGATTCTCCTTAATTCTATTTGCCAAATCTATCTCATGTCCCCATTTTGCTCTCCTGATTTTCCTCTTCAGTATCCTCCTCCTGCCCTATACTCCTCGAGGGATTCACTCAATCCCAGCTATCTATACCTGACATATGCTTCTTTCTTTTTCTTGACCAGAGCCTCAATTTCTCTAGTCATTCCCTACACCTGCCAGCCTTGCCCTTCACACTAACATACTGTCCCTGAACTCTCATTATCTTATTTTTAAAGACCTCCCACTTCCCAACCATTCCTTTACTTGTGAATAGTCTATCACAATCAACTTTTGGAAGTTCTGTCTAATACAATCAAAATTGGCTTTACTCCAATTTAGAACTTTTAACTGTTTGATCAATTGTATCCTTTCCCATAACTATTTTAAAACTAATAGTATTATGATCACTTGCCCCAAAGTGCTCCCCCGCTGAAATGTCAGTCACTTGCATTGCCTTATTTCCCAAGAGAAAGTCAAGTTTTGTTCCTTCTCTAGTGGGTATACCTGCATATTGAATAAGAAAGTTTTTCTTGTGCACAGTTAACAAATTCCTCCCAATCCAAGATCTTAACACTAGATCCTCCAAGATCCTCGCTATCAATGACAGAAACCTTTTACTTGTCAACTGAACAGCTTGGGAACAAGATAAAGAAGAAATGATTTGATCTCCACTAGCTTAGAAGAGCCACCTTTCTCCATAATTTGCAGCCAAAATCCACTTTAAGCCCAAAGAAAATCAATTAATCTTTCCTTGTGCAGTTGTTGTAAGCTGTGATTCTCAATTGATAAGTCAGAGTCCTTTTATAAGCAAATCTGCTACACTGTGTCTCTTGCAAACCAATGGAATCATCTCAGGAAGATAACTGAAAAATCAATGTTTTGACCAGCATAAGAATCAGAAGGATCATCTCAACAACCTACTGAACTGCATCCCAGGTTTCCTCTGCCCATAACCTATTTTTCTCTGTCTGTTTGCCTCTGTGTGTCTGTGTCAGGAGGAGTTTATAAGGGGATTAGAGTTTTAATTAGTGTTATATGCTGACAGTTTAGAACCGTTCACTTAAAATCTAATTACTTGTAATAAATATTAATTGTTTTTTTAAGTACAGAAACCTGATTCATTCTGTCTATAAACCTGAGTCTGGCAGTCATGTAGATCAGGGAATTTTGTGTACTTAGTTAAATTCTCTAACCTTTGTGATGCCTCTGAGAATAACAGGCTTTATTTCCAGCACGTCAATGAGCAGTGACAATTCACACAAAGAGCACAGTTGTAGACAAATTAGATATATAGGGGCCTATCAGCTAACTTGGAATCTCTGCTTATTATGGATTTGTGGTCACTGTAATTTGAATTGTGAGGAGAATGTTCAAGATGATGTTCAACAGGATGTTCATGAGGCCTTTTCTGGAGTACTGTGTCCAGTTCTGGTCTCCCTGTTGTTGGAAGGATATTTATTAAGCTGGATAGGGTTCAGAAGAGATTTACCAGGATGTTGCCAGGGATAGGGGGAGTTGGGGTTATAAGGAGAGGCTGGATGGGCTGGGACTTTTTACACTAGAATGTAGGAAGTTGAGAAGTGACCTTATACAGGTTTATAAAATCACGGGAGGTATAGATAAAGTGAATGGCAGGTGTCTTTTCCTTAGGGTGGGGGATTTCAACATTAGGGGGCATATTTTGAGGTGAGAGGAGAAAGATTTAAAAAAGAAATGAGGGGCAATTCTTTTACACATACAGTGGTTCATGTGTGGAATGAACTTCCAGACGAAGTGGTGGATGCATGTACCGTTACCACGTTTAAATGACATTTAGGTAAGTACATAAATAAGAAGGATATGGGCCAAGTTCAGGCAGGTGGGACTAATTTAGTTTGGGATTATGGACAGAGTGGACTGGTTGGACCAAAAGGTCTATTTCCATGCTATATGACCGTATGACATAGACCAGTGGAATGGGCAATAAAGTGGCAAACAAAATGTAATGCAGAGAAGCATGATGCAATTCATCTTAGCAGATAGAACCATAAGAGGTCAGATAAAATAAGAACAACTATTGTAAAGGGAACGGAGGAGTAGAGAGCCTGATGTGGTAAATGTGCACAAGCCACTGAATTTGGCAGTGTAGGCTGAGGAAGTGGTTAATAAACAATAGCAGCATCCTGAGCTTTCTAAATGTAAGTGTTCAAAGCAAGGATATTATGATAAACCTGGAGTGATTTGTGCAATCCTAGACACTACACTTCTGTACAGATATGAGGGAATTTAATTAGGGTGCTGAAAAGAATTAAAACACATTTCCAGGGATGAGGGATTTTAGTTATATGAACGAAGTGGAGCTGCTGGAACTGCTCACTTGGGCAAAAGCTAAGAGGAGATTTAACGGAAGCACAGGAGTCCCTGATTTATGAACACTCCAACTTACAAATTCTCATAATTACAAATGCAATCCCACCCATGGTTGTAATTTTAAAGACCAAACATATGAACATTTCCCGCACTTAAAAATGGCAGCATTTATTTGCTGCAGACTGCTGAATGAAAGTTGCTCGCAACCTAGGAACTGCCTGTCTTCAGAGTCGTGAGGGGACTGGACAACGTGGGTAGTGAGAAATTGTTGGAAGCTTCAAGAACAATGGGACACAGATTTAAGGTATGGCAAAAGAAGCTAAGGTGGCGCAAGGAAGACTTTTTTTTCAGTGCATGGTCAAGATTTGAAATATACAGCCTGAGAGCGTAGTGGAGGCGAATTCAATCCAGCATTTAAAAGAGAATTAGATAATTATTTGAAGAGGAAAGATATGCAGGGCTATCAGGAAAATGCAGAGGGGAGACAATAAGTGAACATAGGAATATCGGAGCATGCTTGATGGCCCACTCTTGCTCCTCAAATAAATATAATCATGGCTGATCATCCACTCCAATATTCTTCTCCACATAATTGTCTGTATAACGGACCTCTCATATATTCGAGTTGATTTTTGTCTACACCTTCTCTGTAGATGTAACATTTACATTCTGTTCAATTACCCTGATGTACTTATATAAGATATGATTTGTCTCGTTAGCAAACAAACAATACTTTTCTCTGCATCTCAGTACGTGATAATAGTAAATCAAATCAAATCATTGGTATTTATTAAATAAAAACCAAAACAACTACAGATACTGTAAAACAGAAACAAAAACAGAAATTGCTGGAAAAGCTCAGCAGGTCTGGCAGCATCTGTGAAGAGAAATCAAAGTTAACGTTTTGGGTCCTGTGACCCTTCCTGAGAAAGGTCCACACTGCTTCCTCACTGTAGGGATAACCTGACAGGCAGACATGAACATAAGAGCAGAACAGCACTGGGACTGCCTGCCTAGATTTGATGAATAGGCTCTTGTGATGCAGTGGTAGTGTCTCTTTCTCTGATGCAGGCAGTTCAAGTTCCACCTGCTCCAGAAGTAAGTAACAGCATCTCTCAACTGGTTAATTTGGAAAATATCTAGATTTGTTGATCAAATCCCTGGTCTCGGGTTTGAGACCAAAACATTTTGATGACCGTGGATGAATCATAGAGCCATTCAGCACAGAAACAGACCCTTTGGTCCAACTCATCCACACTGATCTAGTTTTCCAAACTAAACTAGCTCCATTTACCTGCATTTGGCCCATATCCCTCTAAACCTTTCCTATTCATGTATCTATCCAAATGTCATTTAAATGTAACTGTACCTGCATCTATCACTTTCTCAGACAGTTCATTCCACATATGAACCACCATTTATGTGGAAAATTGCCTCTCAGGTCCCTTTTAAATCATTCTCCTCTCACCTAAAAAGCATGCCCTGTAATTTTGATCTTCCTTATCAAAAGGAAAAGACCTTTGCTATTCACTTTATCTATGTCCCTCGTGATTTTATAAACCTCCATAAGGTTACTCCACAACCTCTTATGCCTCAGGGAAAAGGTCTCAGCCTATCCAACTGCTCCTTATAACTGAAACCCTCCAGTCCTAGCAACTTCCTCCACAGCGATGCATATGAAAAAGGCAGGGGACAAAAAAGGTCATGAGAGGTGGGGAAAAGGCAACAGTGGAAAGGAATAAAAAGTATCAAAAACAGAAATTGCTGGAATAGTTCAGCAGGTCTTTGACCCTTCACTCAACCAGAAATTTTAACTCTGATTTCTCCCCACAGATGCTGGCAGACCTACTGAGCTTTTCCAGAAATTTCTGTTTTTGTTTCTGATTTATAGCATCTGCAGTTCTTTCAGTTTTTATTCAGGAATGAAAGGCAATGTTGCCACAATTTTATAAAACCTTATGGCTGCTCTCTTATTGGAAAGAGGTAACTGAAGGCCACCCATCTTCAGGTGTGGGGAGAGGTTGAGGAAGGGAACCCTTCATGGTAACCTCAACTGGCATGGGAATGAAACCCATAGTCCTGACAATCATTCTGCATCGCATCAGACTAAGACTATCCTCCCCGCCCCAGCAGAACACGTCAAGGCGCCGTCAAATATAAATTAAATACCCTGCCGTTCAGTCCTCCCGACGCTAGATGGCGACGGGATGGCTGACTGGGGAGCACGCAAGCCGCGGTTCGCGCGCCTGCGCCTCGTCGGACCCCGAGCATCCAATCGGAAATATATTCTAATCGATGATAAGAAGAATCTAACGTCACGCGGCGGCCCTTCTACGCCGGTGGGGACGAAAGTAGAACGGGGAAGTGGGCGTGGTCTGGTGTGGGTGGGGCCGGAGTCAAATATATGCTAATCGGGCGACACCCGATTGGCAGCAGGGGCCGTTTCTCCGCCTCACCCCGCCATGGGTAATGAATATTCAATGAAGCGGAGGAGGCGGGCCCAGGATCGTCGCCGTAGCCGTTAGTCAGCCGGGTATTTTTTTCAATGATTATATCAAGGGGGCGGGGGGGGCAGGGGGAGGGGGGTGTGAGATAGAGAGCAGGGATTAAAAAAAAGAGAGAAGGCCGGGCGGGCGGTCTGGAGTGATTCGCAATCCGTCTCCATCCGGAGCCCGGCGTGGCGTAATTTATCTTTTTCGTTCGCTATCCAGACAGCGTCGGCCCGGAAGAAGGAGCCCGGGTGAGTATTGCGGGCCGATGGTTGCCGGTTGGGCGGTTAATCGGCGGAGTTTTTATTTGAAATGTCTGCTGCCGGGGAGGATTCCGGCCTAGAGCTCCGGCGCCATTTTGTTCTCAGGATGTTTCGGGCAGAGAGGGAGGGAGAGAGAGAGAGAGACCGGCCGGCGGCCTACTCAACGAAGCGGGGTTTTGAGGAGGTGGGAGAGACATTTATAAGCCATCCCCTTGTTTCCTTTAGGGAAGGAAGCGGCGAATACAACCCCCCCCCCTTCTCCATTTATAATCCTTATGCAGTAAAATGTATGCAGTACCTCTCACTGACATCAAATTTTAAAAACGCATGTTGACAAGAGGAGCTCAGAATTTTATACCCAGTGCTTTCTTTTATTATTTTTTTTCTGTTTCCAGCGTAGTGAAGTTATGAATAAATCCCATCCAACCGATTTACCAGATATTTACTCTCCTGGTACTGTTGGTTCCCTTTTATTTTTTAACAGTATCGATTATGCATTTGTGTTGAGTTCCTTGCTTCCGTCCGGGAGCATTTAATGTTCGAATTTGAAAATAAATTGGTAGTTTATGATGACTTGTGCTTAATTTGGCTGGTTGTTAGGGGATGAGGGAGCGTGAGGTAGTTTCTGTTTACCCTGTGATTTCTCAATTTTATGAGCGTAGACCTTCATTTGCTGGGGTCTGTATACTGAGATATTTGGGCGCCAGCTTTTTTTATTTTTATCATGCATTTTAATGGTTATCTTAAAGAGAGAGAAGTTGTTGTTGGAAGGGCTTTTGATTTTTGAAATTGATAAACGTGTAGTATACTGGATTTTGAAAGGCATCGGGTGTGTGTGGTTCATGAAGGTGCTGTGCAAATTCGTGCTAAAGCTGCGACCTTCGACTATCTAACCCTCAACTGAGAGGCAGTACATGTATTTTACTGGATAAAGTTTGTAAATAGAGGAGGAGAAAGGGGTTAGGGCGGGAGGGTGGGTGTGGAGGTGTGGAAGTTTCTGCTTCCATCTCTAAAGGAAATGCGGATGGTTTAGAAATGTTGCCCCTCCCCTTGCTTCACCACCTCCCCCAGATTTTAATCAATCTGATCGTTACTATGCTTATGTTTTTGTGTGGCCTGCTTTTTGTTGTTTGTTTGTTTGTTTGGTTTATTTAAAGTGTAATTTTGCATTGCAATTTCACATCATCCCGGTAGCATTGATTTTCCTTTCCTCCTGTGCGCGTGTTCAATGGGTCTTCATCCCAAGATCCCCTTTTGATAACCGTAATCTTCCTTCCACCCTCCTTTTTCTCCTCATCACGAGTGACCATCTTTCAGTCTCATACTGTATATGCATTTGTTACGTAGATGCTATACAAAAAGCAATGGAAAATAAAGTTACCCAACTACTGAAACGAGTCAATAGGCCCATAACATTTTTAAAAACAAACAAATGTCATGGTTGTATGAGAGATCTGTTCACATACTATGCTTTTATTTTAAAAACTTGCATTTATTTTGTAATTTTTAATGCCCTGGAGATGGCCGAACATGCCTTTATCATTACGTTTGAAATGTGGTCAGTTATATCTGTAGGTAGATGGGAAAGCTAGTCTTTCAAATACATGATTGCTCAACCAGCAGTGAGGTAAATGACTAGTTAATCTGCATGTTGCTTACAGAAGAAATATTACCAGCAAAAATGCTCTTTGTGCCTACAAAAGATCTCTCCACACCCTGATGAGCAGAGAAGAACTCCATTTTTGCATTGCCCGTTCTGAAAGATTGCATCCAGGGCTCCTCTGTGCCATGCTGAAGTGCTGATATAGATTTTGTCTAGGCTCCTGGGCTTGAAACCATGAAGTTTTCTCTTGGGGAAGTGTGCTACCACTGAGCCAAAAGATACCCTTGCTGAAGTCAAAATTCTGGTAGTCTTGTAGACTATTCTGGTCATGAGTGTCTTGAATTCTTGGAAATTTATCATACCAAGGGGTGAAATTCTCTCGTTTGTTGTTTTAATGTGGTTTACTTGAAAAATTAGTAATAGTGGCAGAATTGTTACATAATACCCAACACTGCTTTCTTTCCACTACCTCTTCACCTGTGGTATTTGCACAAAAGCATTTCTTATTCATTGCCGTCTAACTGAGGGATAATATGACTGACCACTTCTTTCTGTCAATTAACATAGTGATCTGCCACTAGGCTTGACAAATCGTGATCTATATACAGGGGGCATAATTTAAGCATAAGGGGTGCAGAGTGTTTAGGGCTGAGAAGAAAAATGGTTTCACGTAGAGAGTGGTGAATCTTTGGAATTCCCTATCCCAGAGGATGACTAGAGGCTTAGTCACTGAATATATTCAGAGATCGATAGCTTTAACACCTGTCAGTCCTATCAAGGGATATAGGAGTAGTGTTCCTATAGGAAGGATGTTGTGAAACTTGAAAGGGTTCAGAAAAGACTTACAAGGAAGTTGCCATGGTTGGAGGGTTTGAGCTGCAGGGAGAGGCTGAATAGGCTGGGGCTATTTTCCCTGGAGTGTCAGAGGCTGAGGAGTGATTTTTGTAGAAGTTATGAGATCATGAGTGGATAGGGTGATTAGCCAAGGTCTTTTCCTTGGGGTGGGGAGTCCAAAACTAGAGGGTGTAGGTCTAAGGTGAGGGGAAAGATTTAAAAGGGACCATGCAGTGGGTGGTGTATGAATGGAATGAGCTGCCAGAGGAAGTAGTGGATGCTGGTACAATTACAAAATGTAAAAGGCATCTGGTTAGGTATATGAATAGAAAGGGTTTAGAGGGATATTGGCCAAATCTATTTGGTTAGCATGGGCGAGTTGGGCCGAAGGGTCTGTTTTCATGCTGTACAGCTCTGACTCTTGAGTGGAAGATTAGCCATGGTCTAGCTGAATGGTAAATGTGGCTAGCAGGGCCAAATGGCCATCGCCTCTTTTCAGTGTGCTCATTGTTTCATCCATACAGTATTAAGACCATTACGTTGCTGTGACTGAGTGTACTATGTCTTGAATTCTGTTTAATAGTTTGGCTTTTGGGATTTTAGTGTCATTGGAGGTTGTGATTTTAAATTTACCCTGTTGATATCCTGTAAAAAATGATCAAGAGCTTCTTCTAAATTTGATCAAATGACTGAGGAAATTTTTTTTTTCCCTTGTGCAAACAAACCCCTCTAATTTATTGATTTATTTTTTTTTGTTCTGTAGACTGTATTACTGAGTACATTTTGTAAGTGAAATCAGACTGGTTAGACCATCTGCGAGAGCCTTCATGGATATTGACTTTTGTTTACAGGTTAATGTTACTTTGATTTTTTTTTTGTTAGGTGGAGTATCATTGGTTTCTTTTCCTTGGTATGTGTTGCTTTTGGTCCAAGTTGTTGATTTACCTGCCTCACCCTCCCTGCTGTGGAGGGCTGCAATTGTTATTGTGATGTCACTAAAGCCTTTTTATAGTAGTATGGGCTTGGAGACAGGCACCTAGGCCCTAGGGCTCAATACAAACCTCACCTAAAGTTGCTTCTTACTAAAGTAAGTGAACCCAAAAAGTTTCACTGACTTCAGCTGAGTAAGTAGCTGCTTCAGATCTCACTAACCTATTGAGCCATTGTAGGTAGAAAATGGTGGTGAAGACAGTGTTCTTGCATTGTAGTTGTGAATTCTCTAATCGTTTCTGATTGAAGCAGGCCCTGCCAATGCAGCACTTGGACTTAGGTAAGCTTCAGTACAAATCCTAATTCTGCATGTGGGCTTTCTTCTTTTTCTATGTTCTCCTATCCAGTACTTTAAACTTCCCTGAAGTTTAGCCAAAGCAGTGACTGTATGGAACTTCACCTTTTGATGACACTGGCTAAAATATTCCTGTTTTTAGCGTTTATTGAGTGGGCAGTCTGTTTTCCTATACTGATAGTCACAATACAAGTAATTTTAACTCTGCTAATTTTAGTTTTCCTTTAATTCTCTTTCATACCTCTAACGTCCATTGTATGTGGGACCAGCTTGGTTTTGATTATTGGATTCTAGATTGGGACAGCTACAGTGCAAGAGCTGCAAGTTCCTAGTTTGTTTTTCTTATCTTGGACAATTGTCATTGAAACGTTGTAGAGGAGGAGAAGAGATTGCTTTAGCGCTTGACTTGGGCCTGGTGAACTCTTAAGAGCAAACAGTTCCTCTTTAAGATGGACCAGTGTAACCTTGGCATTCTGTTGTTTTAGTTGGACTTCTTTGTCCATACGTTTTCCATCATCGGTGGTGTTGCGTGGCTCCGATTCTCCCTTTGCCGAAAACTCGTAAAAGCGTTTGTTGTTTCTGACTGGACCTTCCAAGTTCTGTCATCACCTGTGGCCTGGTTCTATCCGCTGCACCTTGACCTTGTTCAAACCTGGGCTGCCTGTATCCTAATTTGCACCAAGGCCCATTCTCTCATAACTGTAACTGTTCACTAGCTATGTGAACTCCTCATCAGTCCGGTTGTGTTATATTTCACATCCTAATCCTTGCATTCAGATCCTTCCATGCCATCTCCATATCTCTAACTTCCAGTCCTACAGCCATGTTCAGGGATAACAAGGTGTAGAGCTGGATGAACACAGCAGGCCGAGCAGGAAGGCTGACGTTTCGGGCCTAGA
>NC_063366.1:18583364-18669004 GCF_021869965.1 Rhincodon typus | reverse complement strand
GGCCTGCTGTGTTCATCCAGCTCTACACCTTGTTATCTCAGATTTTCCAGCATCTGCAGTTCCTACTAGCCATGTTCAGGACTGTTCGTCCAATACCTCTCGCTCTAGCTAAGCCGTTTGAACACTGGAATTCATCCAGCCAATCTCCTTTTTTAAACGACCTTCACTTAAACAGCTGTTGTTTTAGTCAGTATGACAGGATGGTTATCTGTAGTTTGCTTGCTAATGTTTGAGATGCTTAATGATGTATGTTAAAGATACTGTATAAATAAGTACATAAATTTGCATTTGGGTATTTTTACCTGCATTTGTACCAGTAATTTTCAAAGCTATCTTGTGATATTGTTGGACAGTAGGGAACTTAATTCAAATGAAAATAAGTTGAGGTGTGCATGGCTGGGATTAATGTCTAGCTGCCATTTGTCTGAGGGCTTTTTGACAGGTTTCATTATAACCAGAAGAGCAATTTCATTTGTAGTGTGGGGTGTATTTGTTGATTCGTTAGGTCATTGTGACATGATCTTGGTATAGTGCTTGAAATCTCCAGTTTTGTGTATCTGCTCTCTGAGTCTTTACTTACTAGCTCTATCACGATATTCCTTTGACAGGGGTGGTGTCTGCCATTACTGGACAATTAGAGAATGTTTGTTTGTTTTGTACGTATGAAATAAAACCTGGTGCTTCGTTTTGGTGATTCCATTCCTAGGGTGCTTCCCCACCCCCAAAAGCAGTGTGTTCCATCCCCAACTAGCTGGGTAGTTAGTGAATATGAGTATCCACATTGTTCACATACCAAACTCAGTTATAAAATTGGAAAGGGTCTCATTTGTTATGTGAATGTTGAATCATGATGGTGGCAAATATTCAACCATGTTGAACCAGGAACAGTATTTAAAGCTTGCTCTCACCATGCCACATATACATTCCAGCATTGTGGGAGGGAAGAGAGAAGTTATAGTCTGGAATAAGGGGACACAATGTTAGAATAAGAGATGTGCTATTTAGCACATAGATGATGAGAACTCTACCACTTGGTTAATCTTTTGCAATTCTGTACCCTAGAGTGCTGTAGAGACTTAATTTTTGAGCATATTCAAGATGGAGACTCCCAGATATTAAAAATATAAATGGACGGGCTAGTGTATGAAAATGTTGATGTAGATTCGCCATGATATACTTGATTGGCAGAGCAGGTTTAAGTGGCTGAATAGCATATTCCTATTCTATCTATTCTATTACAGTTTGCTTCAACAGCTTGCAAATGCATCTCTGCCTCTGTACGTTTATGGCTTAGTGGCAGGAAGCAGAGGGTGGTGGTTGAAGGATGTTTTAATGACTGGAAGCATGTGCTTGGTGGCATAAATAGCCACTATAGTGGTAGCTTGCTCTGTCTTTAGTGCCATTGTACAAATGCAAGGGAAACCACCTAGGCTTCTAAAATAATGGAAACTTCAGCTGGGGATTCTCTCCCAGGTTTCGCTAGGTAGGCTCTGCTGTTTTACTGCTGTGGCATTTGTGTTATTAAATTTGGGATTATTATTGACAGTATCCTTATGTTTAAGAAAAACCTCAATCAGCCAAACATACTGATTTTTGTGGTGCCACTGGTAAGAGTGAGCAGTGATATGAAATTGTAGAAATAGACTGGTGAGTGAGAGTATGTTCTAAATAAAGGTGTTCAGCCTTCCTATGGACTGACTCACCCAGCTGCTGCTTCCTGTTGTGTGTTTATAATTTAGGCTGATGTTTCTTGCTATGCTTGAATTTTGGAGCATACTTTGGTAGTGCCAATGAGCAGAGGAAACTGTTTTCCCAGCAATTTGCCTGATCACCAACTGACATGCTTTTACTATACCTTTTCACAGTAAGAATTGTTTTGTTTAAAAATAGATTTTCTGAGAAAAGATTGATTTTATTTCTAATCAACAGGCATTGGCTCAGGCTTATCACTGGAAGATGCTAGGGGCGAGTTAAGTTTTCTTCGGAGGATAGTTAACACATTTTACCATGTGGTTATTGGAGCAGAGATTTGAAACCAAACTTTGCATTTGCTAAGTCTTTTTTTTGTTACAAAGCAATATCTGGCAAAATGGAGGAAATTTTTGTATTTTGAGTCTGATAATTGAGAATCGAGCTGTGGCTGTGCCCTCCACTTTAACTTTGGATTCTCAGTTCTAATTTATATAGTTCATTTTATATCAAAGTTGTAAACTGGAAGATGTTTTCTCAGATTTATCAAGGTTACTAAATTATCACTTAAATGTATCAAATTCTGACCTCTGTATTTTGCTGACTTCTTTGTGGATTGCTTTTACGTGCATCTATTTGGTTAGACTGCGGGTTTATGTATTAGCTAATTGAGTCATTGAGGTTCTTTCACTTGTGTGGGGCTGAAATCTTATTTTTCCATGTGAAAATTGTAGGTATTGAGGGGAGACAATAGCACAGTGGTAATGCCGCTAAACTAGTAGTTCAAACTAGAGCCTCAACCTAGCTTGAGGTTCAAATCCCACCACAACAACTGCCAAAAGTTAATCTAACATTGAATTTTTTTTTAGTTCATTTGTGGGATGTGGGCGTTGTTAGCTGGTCAGCATTTATTGCCTGTCCTTTGCACTTGAAAGTGGTGGTAAGCTGCCGCCTTGAACTGCTGCACCCCACGTGCTGTAGGTAGACCCATATTGCTGTTGGGGAATTCCAGTGAATTTTTGAGGTGACAGCTGAGTGTATACATGAGGGTAGTATAGTTAATGTAGTCTTTGGACTTTAATAAGGCTTTAAGAAAGTCTTGCATTGGAGACTGGTTAAGCTAAGAGCACATGGGTTCCAGGGTAATTTGGCTCAATTGGCCTAGTGATAAGAAACAGAGGGTGACGGCTGAAGGATGTCTTAGTAACTGGAAGCCTGTGCAGAGTAGCATACTACAGGGTTTGGTGCTGGGCCCTTTGCTGTTTGTGTACATTAATGATCTAGACATGAATGTAGAAGGTTTGATCAGTGAGTTTGCAGATGGCATGAAAAGTTGGAGTGGTAAATAGAATGAAAGCCTTAGATTACAGGACAATTTAGACAGGCTGAATGGTTGCCATTTGAATTTAATCCTGAAAATTGAGGTGATGCATTTTGGGAGGGCTAACAAGATGAGGAAGTACTAATTGAATGTTTGGACCCGAGGAAGTACATCAGATCAGAGGTACCTTTTGCGTGCATGTCCATAGATCCAGAACAGGTTTTCTTTTTATAAAAAGTGATTTTAAGAAGGCACATGGAATACATGCCTTTCAGTTAAGGCATTGAATACAAGAACAAAAAGATGATACTTTGTACAATTCAGGTCACCACATTTTAAAAAGGATGTGATTGTACTAGAGTGGGAATCGAAGAAATTCAACAGGCTTTTGCATTGGTTGGAGTGATTTAACTACCAAGAGTCTAGGTAAGTATTTTTAAATTGACCAGTTCAGAGATGTTGTGATCTGGAATAGGTGGGGCTTAAACCCAAGCCCCCTGACTCGGACATAGGGGCATTAAATTGGCTGGGATTGTTTTTTTCTTTTGGAGTAGAGGTCAAGGGTGACCTATGCAAAATTGAGGGACATAGATGGGGTAGGTAGAGAGAGAAACTTTCTCCTGTTTTAATGAAGGAAGAGGTTTAGGGGGGATTTGAGGAAAGACTTTTTTTTTCTTGAGGATTGTGGGTATCTGGAACTCGCTGGTGGAGGCGGAAACCCTCAAGACCTCCAAGAACTATTCAGATGAATACTGGAGACTCCTTAGTGTGTAAGGCTGTGTGCCAAATGCTGGAGAAAATGGTCTTTCCATTCTTGCATTGTGATTTCTAAATGCTTTACTCAGCTGCAGTATAGATTCACAGGCAGCAGCAACTATTGAGTTTAACAAAGTACTGAATTCTTTTTCAATAATGATTTGCATTTTAGTGTTTTTCAACACTAAAACATTTCAAAGTGCTTTGAGGTGTAGTTGCTGTTGTAATGTCAAAAACATGGCAGCTAATTTGTGCACTAACGCAAACAGCAATGTGATTGTGATCAGACAGCCTGTCTTGTTGATTTGACGGAAAAATTTTTGGCAATGACATGGGATGATCCGGCACTTCAAGATAGTGCTGTTGATCTTTTACATCTTGTTTTATACTAGCAGGTATGTTGGGTTTTTCTTTTCTTGAAAAGAAGCCAAAAAATTATGGGACTTGGGCATCAATAGCTACTGGGTCCATTTTTACTACCCTTTCTTAAAAATGCCGTTGAAAATGGTGGTGAACTGCCTCCTTGAACCATTGCGTTGCATTTGATTATAGATGGATAGACCCTGAATACTGTTAGAAAGGGAGTGTCCACAGTTTTGACCCAGTGATACTGGGTTGGTGATAATTTCCAAGACAGGGTGGTGAGTCACTTCGAGGCAAACTTGTATGGAACACCACCACATGCATCTGCTGCCCTTGTCCTCTATATTGTAGTGGTATTGAGTGGTCTTGCTTTCTAAGGAGCCTTGATGAATTTCTGCAGTGTTGCAGCAAGTGAATGTGGTGCCAGTCAAGTAAGCCTGTTTTGTCCTAGATGATGTCAAGCTTCTTGAGTGTTTTTTTGGAGCTGCACACATCCAAGTAAGTGCAGCATTCCTTCTTCAATATGGCACTGGATTGTCAGCCTTGATTTTTGTGCTGTAGACCTGAGCCTGGAGTCTTGTTGTTCGAGGGCAAGAGTGTTTGCAACTGAGTTACAGCTGACACTTCATAAATCTAAACAAAATGTCAGTTGGCCAGACTCTCTTGACTCTGAAGGACATTGTAGCCAAGCAAGGAGCTAAAGTTGTTGGATGGTGGGTAGATAGACAAGCCCTGGCCTTTATGCTTTTCTTTGTTTTGGCCTGGAGACCAACCAGCATTGCAGTTGTTTCCCAGGCTGCAATGGGCTAACTCAGCACAAACTGTAGTAAGAGGAGCTCGACAATACCAGAGAACAGTACCAGTTTGCTTGAACATTAATATATGATGCCAGTAGAGTTGCTGAGCGTGTACGAAATGAACTGTGCTTAAGAGTAAAGGTATAATTCCCTTTTACGCAGGCAGAGATTGGACTAGGTTTTTTGAAATTCACCCATGGAATGTGGGCATTGCTGACCAGGCCAGCATTTATTTCCATCCCTAGTTGCTTTTGAGAAAGTTAATGAGCTACTGACTTGAACCGCTGCAGTCCATTTTGTGTATGTAGATCCACAACGCTGTTAGTAAAGGAGTCCAAGATTTTGATCCGATTATACTCCATCTTTGTGCTCCATGAGTTTACTTTGGGGAGTGACGTTGTCGCAAAGCTGGTTTGTAATATTGTTGGAGTTTCTGCTATCACATGTTGGACAGAGATCATATTCTGCCTAGGAAGAATGTTGACATGTGAAGTGTTTGGCAAAAAGAAACTTCAGCTACTTAATTCTGTCTCTGAAATATGATCAATAGCCAACACAGCAGAACTCAGTCCTATTTTTCCCATTTGAGGATTAAAAAGGAGGCAATGTGTTTTAAGTGTGATCTTTTCTGATAGCTTAATGTAACGTTCTCTTTTTCAAAGAAAGCCTAGGAGTAATTCTGCCTTTGGCTTGCTTGCCAACTTCGTTTGGAAGCAGCTGCTAGACTGGATGATCCAGTGTTTGATTTCTGGTCTGTCAGTTAGCTGTTGGGATGCGGCAAGACTCGGAGGTACTGCCAAAATAGTAATGTCACTGGACTACTAATCCAAGACTCTAGCCTAATGTTTTGAGGAACTGAATCCCACTTTTGTAAAATTTGCTTTCAACTTTTTTAAAAAAATTCTGGAATTAAAAAGCTAGTCTGATAGAGACCATCATAAAAACTCATCTGGTTCCCTGATGTGCGTCAGGAAGATAAATCTGCCATTCTTACCTGGTTTGGCTTACGTATGACTCCAGATCCACAACAGTATGGTTAGTTCATAGCTGCCCTCTGAGGACCTAGGATGGGAAATAAAAGCCTTGACAAGAAATGCTGTAGGTGGACCTCCACAACTTTAAGAACTGGGCCTGGGAGAGTCAGGGTTCCTAGCAGCTGTTCTTGGTGTGTGGTTTTGCCATGTGATACTAATAAGAGGGAATTATGGTCAAGTCCAATTCCAAATCAGTTTAAATAATTTTCTGTTGCTCTTAAGCTTGCACAAAAAACTACTAATGAATGCTAAATTAGCCAAGATAGTGGATAGCATTTAGCACCCATGTAACCATACCCTGTTAAAAGTTAACAACGTTGGGAGAGCTGTTGAAAAAATTGACTGATGTTTGTGAAGTTGACTTGAAATCATATGCTAATGTTTTACACCAGGTAACTTTCCCTAACCATTATCATAGACACAAATGCCGCTGATAGGTGTGTACTCAAGGTCTTTGTAAACAGCTTGTGCAAGAATCTTTACGATAAACATCTCAAGTTAGCTCTCAAACATATTAACTTGAATCAGTGAAATGACCATTGACCCAACTATGAGTGCTGTCCTTGTGTGTCAAACCAGTGTTCAACTGGGATCCCTGCTTTACCCAGTTGAAACTTTGTGGTCGCAGCAGAGCATGGCTTTTACTGTTGACTACTGTTGGTGTCAGTGGGGAAAATGGACTGCTGTGTGTCTTCACTTGCTCCCAGTGACTGCTTTTCCATATGGGAAGTCCAACAACTGAAGCTGAGCATTGTGGCCTTTGTTTTTCTGTTAGATATTTGAGTTTGCAGTTATACCTGTTGCAGGCGTGAATAGTTAAAACCTCCAACCTAGTAATTGAATGTAATATCTTGAAGTGAAATGTTAGGATGGGTTTTGTAATTTTCAGAAAACATTTGGTATGATCATTTTGGAAACTTGATTTCTGCTTTATAGATTTTAAGGGTGACAGTTTGCTTTAGGCTGGTTTTGGAGGGGAAAGTCAGGGAGCCGTTACAGTTAGAAGATGGTAAGGTGTGATAAGAATCGAAGTTACCATTTATTCTGGGATCCAATGGTTTTTGTTCCTAGAGTGGCATTTAGTACTGTGCAGTTGCATGTTTTAACTGACTGAAGTAAACTGGTAACTTGGCTTAGTAATAATTTGCTGTACGCGGTCAGTGTACTTAACTGGCTCCCTAGTTCAAATATTTCTGTGTTTCAAAGGTAACACCTTTCACAAAGTTGCATTCCTGCACATCCTGTCACAGTTACAACTGGGTGAAGATATTGGCTTATTTACAACTTAAAGCAAGGATGAGATGGACAGCTTGCAACCCTTCCATATCCACTTGGAATCCTTTTTGCTCCTCAATTCAGTCTGCTGTGTAGTTGTTGGCTTGGTGGGGCTGAAGAGGGTTTGCAGGAAAAGCTGTTCACCTTTTCAGGAAACAGGTAAATCAGTTTGCCATGTGGACACTAGATAAGTTGGAATTGGACTTGACCATAATTCCCTGTCATTTTAAATAATGTTCTGATGCTTTTAAGCTTGCACAAAGAAAATCCTAATGAATGCTAAATTAGTCAAGATACTGGACAGCATTTGGTGACCATGTAACCTATAACCTGTTGAAAGGTTGAGAAAGTTGATTATGGTAAGAGTTAGTGAAGTTGACTTTAAATCATATGCTAATGTTCTACACAAGGTAACCTTTTTTTTTCTAAATGATCTGTGAGACAATGCATTTGTACCTTAGTTGATTGTTCTGTACTAATCATCTAGCTTACATCTTGTACACCTTCTGACCACTTAGAGTGGGGAAAATAATGGAAATGATTGGTCGACCTCCCAGCAGATCAAGGATGGCCCTTAATCTGTGTGGCAACGTGGAGAAGACCCAAAGGAATGTCATCACCAGACAGTGTTGTGAAAAGCCATTCAACTCTTGGCTCAATCCAGAAAGACCCAGCTCTCTCTCCACAACATCTAAATCTCTCTTATAGAAAGGCAGATTCAGATTTGTGTATTCTTGTCCACAACCACAGGCCCAATGTAAATTTTACTACTTTAATTTGTTCAATTCATGCACTTTTATTTCATGGGTTGTAAGGGTCAGGTAGTAGCAAGACAAACATTTTGTTGCCAGTCCCTGGTTGCCCTTGATGTTAAGCTGCATTCTTGAACCACCGCAGTCTATGAAGTGTAGGTGACTTGAGCCTTGTAGATGGCAGCCAAGTATTGGGGAGGTCAGTTGATCACTGCAGAATTCCCAGCCTCTGATCTGCTCTTGTAGCCACAAGATTTATATGGCAGCTTTACTTCTTAGTCAGTTGTTGAATGCCCACAAATAGCAATGGTTTGGTTTTTTAGTCACTCTTTTAGTAAAGAGTAAACATTGACTTTGATACTAGGTGGTAGGTGGGTGGAGAACTCCCCTGCTAATCTGTGTTCACATGAAAGAGCAGACAGGTTTGGTTTAATGTCATATTTGAAAGTTGGCACCTGTGACAGTACTCCACTAGACTGTGTCAAAGTTTGTGCTTGGGTCTCTGGAGTGGTATTTGGAATCAAACATCTGACTGAGGCAAGAATATTGCACTTCAGCCCATGGTCTGCCACAGCACATGGCAGTTAGTTTAACAGCTTTTGCTTTTTGGGAGGACTTTCCCAGACCAGCATTGAGTTTGTGTGAACTGCTATGACATCTGTCTTGGCTCGGACTCTGAACTCCATAGATTTGCTAATGTAAGCTAGCCTAACATATTTCCATAAAAGAAGCTCCATTGTTTTTTTAAAAAAAAAGTTGGTGTTGAAAATCCTGAGGTGGCATTAAACTTCCTGCAGTGTTTCCCAAAGAATCCCCCAATGCTTGTAGTGTTCTTGCCTCTATCCGTGAAACTAACATCCAAAAGAGATCAATCACTTATTTCATTGGCTGACTGGAAAATTGCCGTGCACTAATTGACTGGTAGGCAAGTACAGTAACTATACTCCAAATAATTCAAGGGCTGTGAAGTGTCTTGTGATGTGTTAAGAATCTGCAAAGTATTGTACCAACAGAAGTTTGGTGTTTCCCTGTGTTTATTTCACAGTTTGACATTCTGGTCTTATCTATTTACCTTTGCCATTAACCATCACGTGTGCATGTGTTCGAAAATAGCAACAAAAATTTAAGTTTTCTCTCTCGGGTTCAACTTTAACTTTGTGTGGGCTAAATCCAGGATTTGTGTGTTTCCTTCATTTTCAGTAGGAATTAGACAGATGCTGCATTGCAGAACAAAAATAAGAATAATTACAGTTGAAATGAGTTGACTAGCTTTTGTACACATTTTTAAAACCTATTTCAAATTGGTGTTATTAAAGACTGTGTGGAACTGATGCCGAATCAAGTGGGCTGCTTTGTCCAGAATGCTGTCAAGTTTGACTGTTGTTTGAGCTGCACTCGTTAAGGCAAGGGAGGAGTATTCCATCGCACCCCTGATTTGTGCCTTGTAGATGATGGACAAGATGAGGCAAAAGGTGGATTACTTGCCTCAGTGTTCCTAGCTCCTGACCTGGTGGTGTAGCTGTTGTTTTTATATGGTGAGTCCAATTGTGTTTCTGCCCTACGATTTTGATAGGGGATTCAATGATGGTAATGCTGTTGAATGTCCAAGTCAATGATTTAATGGTCATTACCTGGCCTGAGTGGCATGGATGTTAGTTGCCACTTGTCAACCCAAGTTTACATATTGTCCAGATCTTGTTGCATTTGAACATGACTCCTCAAATACTGAAGCAGTCTGAATAGTGCTGACTATTGTGTGATCAACAAACATTCCTACTTCTGACATGATGGCATAGTGGTCATTGAGCTCAAGATGGTTGGGTCTAGGACACTACCCTCAGGAATTCCTGCACAAATGTCCTAGAGCTGAGATGAGTGACCTCCAACAACCACAGTCATCTTTATGTGCCAGATGTGTCTCCAACCAGCAGAAAGTTTACCCCCTGATTCCCATTGATTTCAGATTTGCTAGGGCTCCTTAATTCCTCGCTTGGTCTAACGCAGCTTTGATGTAACCTCTCCTCGCTTCTGGAATTCAATACTTTTAGTTGATGTTTGCACTAAGACTAATGAAGTCAGGAGCTGGGTGGCCCTGGTCGAACCCAGACTGGACACCACTGATTAGTTGTTGGTTGCCTGGTGACAAAGGGGGTAGTAATTGGCCAGTTTGGATTTGTCCTTCTGTTTGTGTACAGGATATACACAGGCAATTTTCTGCATTGTCAGGTAAACGCTAGTGTTCTAACTATGTAATGGAACAGCTTGGCTAGGGGAACAGCAGGTTCTGAAGCACAAGTCTTCAGTACTATTGCCAGAATGTTGTCAGGACCCATAGCATTTGGAGCCTCTAATCATTTCTTGATATCACATGGAGTGAATCGAAATGGCTGAACACTGGTTTCTGATATGCTGAGGACCACTACAGCTGGTCGAGATGAATTGTCCTCTTGACACTACCAACTGATGAATGTGTTAGCCTTGGCTTTTGTGCTGTTGTGTTGGGATCTTCCTTATTCGAGCATGGAGATATTTGTGGAACTGTCGCCTCTAGTGAGTCATTTAATTCTCCTCCTTTCAGTGAGATCATTTAGCTCTGTCTCCTGTTTGTTATGATGGGCACACAAGTTTGGTGGCATCATTAGGTTGACACTTAATGTCTCGTCATTCCTGGTGCTGCTTTTTGGCATGCCCTCCTGCACACTCCATTGAATCTGGGACTTCTGGCTCAGAGGCAGGAACACTACCACGGTGCCATTAGAATCCATAATATTGTGTCTTTAAATCTAATAATACCTTCCAAAGCTCTTCACTATAGGCAAAACTTTGTTAAAACATGTGGAGTAATCTTTAAAATGTTGCTTTCACATAGAAACATAGAAAATAGGAGCAGGAAGAGGTGATTTGGCCCTTCGAACCTGCACTGCCATTCTGAAGATCCTAGTTGATCATCTAACTCAGTACCCTGTTGTCCACTTTCTCCCCATCCCCTTACCCTTCTCTAAGAAGTATTTCAACTTTTTTTTTTGAAGACCTTCAGCTTTTGGGCCTCTAGTGCTTTTTGTGACAGAGAATTCCACAGGCTCACCACTCTGGGTGATGAAGTATTTCATTATCTGTCCTGAAACTGATCCCTGCCTCTGCACTCCTTAGTAATTTATTACAAGCAAGGCGTTCCAATATGTTATGAATCACTTTCACAGTTCACCTACTTCCAACTGTAAAGCCTCAAACCATGTTTGCTACTTGCCGATTTTTATTATTTTGTAGAGATCTCGAATCTTATGAAAGGTACGAGGCAAATACTAATCAATTATTTTCAGAGGCAATCAGTGAGCAAAATTAATTTTGCATGATATAGGGAAGGAATAAGTAACTTTGGCGTGAATGACTTGTCTCCTGTGGATTTATACTTGTACACTTAATGGTAAGGTCCTAGGCAGTGTTGATGAACAGAGACCTTGGAGTGCAGGTTCATAGTTCCTTGAAAGTGGAGTCCCAGGTAGACAGGATAGTGAAGAAGGCATTTAGTATGCTTGCCTTTTATTGGTCAGTGCATTGAGTAAAGGAGTTAGGAGGTCAAGTTGCAGCTGTACAGGTCATTGGTTAAGGCACTTTTGGAATACTGCATTCAGTTCTGTTCTCTCTGCTATAGGAAGGATGTTGTGAAACTTGAAAGAACACAGAAAAGATTTATAAGGATGGGAGGGTTTGAGCCTATGGGAGAGGCTGAATAGGCTGGGGCTATTTTCCCTGGAACATCAGAGCCTGAGGGGTGACCTTTTTATAGAGACTTTTAAAATCATGAGGGCCATGGATTGAAGACTGAATAGCCAAGGTCTTTCTCCTGGGGTAGGGGAGTCCAAAACTAGAGGGCATTGGTTTAAGGTAAGAGGGGAAAGATTTAAATGAGACCTTGACAACTTTTTCACGTAGAGGGTGGTGCGTGTGTATGGAATAAGTTGCCAGAAGTAGTGTTGGAGGTGGGTACAGTTAAACATTTAAAAGGCATTTGGATGGGTATATGAATAGGAAGGGTTTAGAGGTATATGAGCCAACTTGTTAGCAAATAGGGCTAGATTTAGTTAGGATATCTGGTATGAACGAGTTGAATTGAAGGATCTGTTTCCATGCTGGACAGCTGACTCTATCCATACCAGATTTAGGGTAGAGACTTGGCTGGTTCATTTGGAATTCCCATTTGAGAGAACAGAGTCTTAGTCTTTTTTTTTTTTGAAGCACTATTGGTAATTAGTTTTTGTCTGGTTTACAATCGTCCCACACGATAGAGTTCCCTCAAATCTGCTTAAACAATTCATTGTCAGAGGTAATTGAAGCATTCACTTCACTCGGCATGATAAACTAAATGCTTCATTAATGCTGAAGTGTTGTACAGCCTGAATTGCTATGATGAAGTGTCTCATTCTTGGTTGGTTTTGGAATTTGTTATAGTCTTTCAGTAATAGCATTTATAGAGTCGTGTTCATACCACACGGAAACAGACCCTTTGGTCCAACCTGTCCATGCTGAACAAGTTTCCTGAACTAAACTGGTCCCACTTGCCTGCATTTGGCCCATATCTCTCTTCTATTCATGTACCTGTCCAAATGTTTAAATGTTCTAACTGTAACATGGTTGTGTTTATACAGCACCTTCCAAAGTGGTAAAGTGTTCCAATTCACTGGAGCAAACCAAAACTAAAAGTTCCCACCAGGTTACATGAGATGTATAAGGAGGTGATAAATCCTTTCAAAGCCTCTTAAAGGAAGAAAAAGGTGAAGAAGCTTTGGGCAGAGAATTCCAGAGGTTGGGCTTAGATAGCTGAATGCACAGCTGCCAATGGTGGAATGGTTATGAAAGATGCTCAAGAGACTTGAATTGGAGGACCTGTTGGCAATAGATACCTTGGGTTGTACCGCTGGAGGAAATTATAGCTAAAGAGGGCTGCGTGTCTGAAAGTGATTAGAAATGGACAAGGAGAAAAGACCATGGATGTGTGAACTACGAATAAGATTTTCAGACTGAAGTGTTTTTGTTTTAAGCTAGTAGCCAGTGTAAGTCCATGTGTAGGGATGGTAGGCAAATGGGACCTGGTGTTAGTAAAGCCATGGGCAACAGCATAATAAGTGACCTCAAGTTTGTGGAGTCTAGAAGACAGGAAGCCAGCTAGGATTATGTTGGAATAGTTTATTTTAAGCATATCATGCAAGAGTGATTTGTATCCAGGGCTGCAGGCAGGTTGAGAAAGACAAGAAGAATTTGCTTTGTCACTGTCAGATAAGCTAGCATTTGTGATTTTGGGGTTTTTGTTTTACTGTGTAGCAAAAATGTGATTGGAAGGTTCAAATATTCAATTCTGCAAAAGGACAGTTTTGCGAGGTAACCAGTGTGGTCAAGGGGGATTGTAATCTTTACAAATTCAGCTTGAACAGGTTGATATTCCTTCTTACGGTAGATCACTTGCACAATACCGTCAAACAAAGAAATTCATGTTAGACATAACAAGAGTATTGATATTCTGAACTCATAGCCACAGTATCTCCATTGCAACAAAAATTTGTCTTGTACAAGTCCTTATGTAGCTGGTGACAATGTTTAGCATGAAAGCTGGGCCATCAGGAAGAGTGCCTCTTAGCTGACAGTCTTAAATGGTAGTGTGTGCAATATGAAAAATAAGGGGAAAATGAATTGATTCTCAAAGTTGGTGTTATGAGGAACTTACTTGAAGGAACTCGTGTTTGGGCATGTGATGTGAATAGGTTGAGGCAGCTTTTGAAAAATGTGCCACACTTCAAAAATAATCACAAGTTAGAACATGATATGGATGGACAGTATAAAAATGTGGTTTGCCCCTTTATAGGGCAGACAGTGAGCAATGCAGAATAGAAACCCTGTGAAAGACTGTTCATAGTGGGTCAACCTTCAGAGTGAGGATGGATTTGCAATGATGGGTTAGTTTTTGAACAGAGGGGGAGCAATACTTGGAGGGAACACATTTAACAATATTGGATAGCATGGAGACCAGAGGCAAAGTTGTTTAGTCACTAATTTAGTGGAAATAGTGCAAAGAGTAGGACTTGGATCCGGTGGACAAGATAAACTCTGAAAGGACATGTGTAAAACGCATGGAAAGATGCAAATTTAGCACTGGGAGGTGGGAAACCTTAAATATCATCCATACAATCCCTACAGTGTGGAAACCGGCTATTCGGTCTAAAAAGTCCCCAGCAACGTGAACAAGCATCAGGTTGACTCTAATCCCAGACAGGATTTATTATGACTCCTAGCTGGAGTTTTCTCTCCTTTTTTTTTTCCAGTTCCGAGGCAGTAAAAGGAATTTACCTGCCTCTACGATATTCAAGTCTTACCCTAACCTGAAAGCGTGTAGTTGACTGGAGCAAATAGAGTGTGCACATATGTAAGAGAAATCTGGGTCCCCATCACGGATACAACTGAGCTGAGGCTGACTGCTGCTCCCTGGTACCAAGTGACCAATTTTCATTTTAACTGCAAGGTGATTTCACATGTGTTCTCCCTCGCTTGCTTGCTCTCGGCTTTAACTGATGTAGTGCTCGCCCGCTGACGTGAGGAAGCAATAAGCAAAACTGGGAAATTTTGACTTTTTAAATTTTATTTTGTTCAGACATTTCTGATACTAATTGTAACTGCCCTTCAATTCCTAACACAGACTTGAATGTGGGACCCAGTATCAGTATGATTTGGTTCTTGACAAAGCATTTTCTAATCTGCTTTTGTGCAAACCTGCAAATACTTCAGACTTAAGTTAATGTGACTGAGTGGATACAACTGTATCTTTCTTCAGACTTAGTGGTACTTTTTTAGCCCTTTTTAATCTCATAATTATGTTATTTGGATAGAAGCAGAACTACAAGCACTGTGATTGGATCTATTTTTAAATACAGCTGTGGTTAGCCTGATCAGTTTCTCTTTCATGTTTTAATGTTACTGCTGAAATTGAGCAGATCACGCTTGACCTAATGGCCTCCCACAAAGATTTTCAGTAGCTCAGTGTAGCACCGCTGTCATTTGTTTACTTCTGTTCTCTATCAACCCCAGCTTCCAGTGAATTTCTTTTGTGCTTTTGCTGATCTTGCTCAGTCCCTCCCATCCCACGTTGTATTTGTCTTTCCCCAAGCTTCCTCCTTTCTTTTTATGTTGTCGGTTTCTCAATCCAGTGTAAAGCCCACAATTTTGTTCAACTAGATTATAATTCTTTATTTAATGTTGTTGTATTATAGGGACATAGTAGATGAGAAGATTGGAACACGAGTAGGCCATTCACCCTATTGAGCCTGCTTAATCATTCTTTTAGATTATGGTTGATCATCTACCGCAGTGCTGTTTTCCTTTACCATCTCCATATCCCTTGATATAATTAGTCTCCTGAAAGTTTGCCCTTCTCTCTGCCTCTTGGTATTTTGACTGCATTATGGCACCACGCATGAAATGGTACTTCTGAGTGATAAGTTCTTGAACCTAGATAAAGGAGTGTTTAGGCAGTTTTCCCCACGGCACACAGCTGGGGATTCAATTTGTGCCTAATTCAGTCCTTGCTGTTTACGAGACTGAGGTTCCTGACATTTTCAAGAATAGGAAGTTTAGCTGTTTAGTTTGCTATACTGTCCCTGTTTTGAGGGATGCTGAGACTTATCATATCCCTGTCTCTTGTAAGTGCGTTGGTAACGTGGCATGGAATAGACAGCAAACTTGGTGTTACTCAACAAGCAATATCAATTTAGTATACTGTATTCACTGCTCACAATGTTATCTCTTTAACATAAGAACACAAGAAGATTTTGGCAACAGCTTGGCAGACATCTTTGTTTAGTTTGCAGGTATGACCTTTGGGCTTCTGGAGTTTGTTATTTTAATTTTCCACCTTGTGCTCATACTGGCATTTGGATCCTCAGCCTGCCAGTGTTCCAGTTCCATAGAGTTCTGTTCTACAAACTTAAGATTTTTGGATTGGGCGCATGGAGGCTGTTGGGCTCAACAATTGTGTTCATCAATCATAGATTGTCAACTTCGATCTGTTTTGTTTCCTTCTGTTTACCTATTTAGGTTCTTCTCTTTTTTTTTGCTTTTGTATAGTACTGTAGCTGCTGGTATCATAGGCCTATCTTTTGGTTGTCCTGACGCATTGCCATTCTCAGTTGGTCCTGGAGGGCTCTTCTGTCACTCAGTCTTCCATCCTATCACAGACTCTTTTCTGTCCTTGTTCCAGCCATCCCTCGCTCAAAATCAATTACATCTTCGGTTTTCCCAGTTCTGAAGGGTTCCATGCCTAAAGCTTTGACCGTTTGTTGCTCTTTCCACAGATGCTTCCTGAGTATTTCCACCACTTTCTGTTTTTGTTTCAAACTTGGTTTCACCTTGATCTTGATGGGCTCCCATGATTGAGTTGTACTGTTAGCAAGTATGCTGTTTTTCTAGAGAATGAAGTGCTTTGAGATTCCATGCATTGCTATTTGGTATCACTCTGGTCATTGCTTAGTTGCAACTTCTTTCAGAAATAGTGGATTTGTTTTTACCTAGTATGATAAATACTTAAGCACTCAGATGTTCAAGCATTTAATGTGGCCCATTTCTACTAGATACCAAGAAGTTGCTGTAAGATTCTGTAAGTGGAGTGTTAGTGATGGCTTGGATCACCTCCGTGGTTTTGATAATATCTCAGACTGCCAGAGCTCAGCTTAAATTGCTTGTGCAATACTTGAAATACAGGTGTTTGTAGCACCTCCTCTAATATCACATTGGTACTTCAGTGTCTGTTTTGAGATTTTTAATTTGGTTAGTTTTGCATTCAACAAGTATAGCTGCTGTTATTGCAGCTAGAGTGTTTCGTGTTTTTTTTTTAAATTTTTTTTCAGTTTTGCTGTGTCATGAGATGCTGAATAGTATTTGATTATGCTGATGAGTACAAAATTGGCATCTGGGGTTATGTTGTTTATAAACTAATTTAATAATGGTAGCATGGACCTTAGCATTGCTGGAAAAAATGGTTTTGCCAAAGATTTTTGGCTTACAATTGTCAGGATGATTCAGAAAAATGCCAATAAAGGGGAAAACCAACACTTAGACTGAGAAAGATGTGATGGTTGGTAGAGAGGTGGTCATGGAGAGTTTATAGACTGACGGTAAACTGCCAAGTTTTGTTTAGATTGTAGATACCCTGACTCTGATCAGGGTATTGCTCTGTTAAACGAACCTCTGGCTGCCACCGATTTTTTTTTTAGTTGAAACAGTTGCAGTGCCTGCATGTGTCCTTTGTCAGCAAAGGATGGAGACCTGTGTATAAATAATATCACTTGATGCCCACGTGCATGCCCAACTGAGCATTCTAATGTTATCTTATTTTTTCAAATTGTATTCTTACAAATTGTCCTGATGAGCACAAGACAAAATGCTTGGGCAAAATCTGTATTTTCAGCAGTGCTAGCATCAGTGCAGACTTTTTTTCTAGTGAGGTGCACTGAACATGAAATGCATGAGCAAAAACAGAAATTGCTGGAAATGAGATAACGAGGTGTAGAGCTGGATGAACATAGCAGGCCGAGCAGGAAGGCTGATGTTTCGGGCCTAGACCGATGCTCAGGTCCAGCAGCATTTGTGAAGAAAAAAATCAGTGTTTTGGGTCCAGTGATCCTTCCCCAGTGTTTTTTTTCTCCACAAATGCTGCCAGACCTGCAGAGCTTTTCCAGCAACTTTTCTGTTTTTGTTCCCAACTTACAGCATTCGTGGTTCTTTTCTTTTAAATTCTTGAGTACTGTTTGTATGTTGTTACTTCAAATTATTCCCACTACTGAAAACCAACAACCATTAAAATCATCTTGCCTTCACCACAATGTCACCAGGCCTAACTTGAATTTGAAGTGCACAATCTGTAATTCTACTATCCAGTTTTACTGGACTGACTTGAATAAGTAAAGTTGTCTGTTATCTGTTAACTTTGAATTTTCAGTCACCAGATGGTTACCACTTAGCAGAAATTTGCCCAGTATTTAGAAAGCTTGTAATTGTCTGAATGAGATTTTATAGCAGTTATGAGATTTGATTAGTCCACTATTGGTGGTGAATATTCTGGCAGATTCTTGACATTTTCCATCCAGTTTAAGTGCAGTGATAGCCACACAGGCATGTTCAGTCTCCATGTAGTTACCTATGTGGATGCAGACATACAGAATTTGATGATACTCTTCCCAGAATGCAGCTCATTGAGCATTGGTAAGTTTGTAATGACTTAGTGGATCATTTTATAAGCTGTTTGATTCTGCATATTATAGGTGACCTCCTTACCCAACTCCATTCTTGATAAAACCTTGATAAATCTTGATTAATGCACACTAAACTTGTTTGCAGCACCTGTATATTTCCCTGACACACTGTATTTACATCAGTCATGGAGTTCAAAAACTGCTGACTGTTACTCTTGGGACTGATCTGATTTGATCCCATTTGTATGGAGATCTTTCTGACCAGCCTGGAAGATTTCAGTGTGTCTTGGGATAAGTTTGTAGAACGTAATTGCCCTGACTATGCGCGCACAATTTAACATTCATCCTGCATTTTAAACACGATAACTGTGTATTTTGTGAACTGACTCAGTTCCTGAGACCGCTAAGTCTTGCAACTCATTAACTAACTAAGACGTGTACAGCCAAGGTTTCCTCTACATGCTGAGGTTGGTTGGCTCGCCGAGCTGGTTTGTTGTTTTGCAGACGTTTTGTTACCATGCTTGGTAACATCCTCAATGCAGCTTCCGATGAAGCGTCGGTTGTGTTTTCCTGCCTGGTTTTTAAACTCTGGGGTCTGTTCAGATGGATTGCCTCACTTCTGGGTTTCCTTCGTAGTGGAATGTATATGGGGTCAAGTTCAATGTGTTTGTTTATTAATAGCATGCTTCGTGGAGTGCCGTGCTTGTCTCTGCCTAGCCTGTCTCAGGATCTTGGTGTTGTCCCAGTTGAAGTCGTGGTTCTCCTAGTCCATGTGGATTGAGATGAGTGAGTATTGGCCGTGTCTTTTTGTAGCCAGTTGGTGTTCATGTACTCTTGTTAGTTTCCTTCCTGTTTGTCCGATGTAGTGTTTCTCGCAGTCTCCGCAGGGGATTTTGTAGATGACATTGGTCCTGTCCACGGCGGGGAGTGGGTCTTTAGTTCGGGTGAGCACTTGTCATAGGGTTGACGTGGGCTTGTATGCCACTCTGATGCCCAGCGGTCGTAGGAGTCTCGTGGTGAGTTCCGACATGTTCCTGATGTAGGATAGCGTGATGAGTGTGTCGGGGCTTGTAGAGTCTTTCTGCTGTTCTTGTTGGCATCTTTTGACCCAGTTCTTTGGATATCCATTATCCTTGAACGCTTGGAAGAGGTATGCTTCTTCCTCTTGGTGTAGTTGGCGCTGAGGATGTTACCAAGCATGGTAACGAAATGTCTGCAAAACAACAAACCAGCTCGGCGAGCCAACCAACGTCAACACCCACAACCCGAGCTACAGATCTACTGAGGAAGAAGAATACCTGTTCAGAAAAGAGAATTTTCCGAAGAAGGGTCTGGACCCGAAACGTCAGCTTTCCTGCTTGGCCTGCTTTGTTCGTCCAGCTCTGCACCTTGTTATCTCAGATTCTGCAGCATCTGCAGTTCCTACTATCTCTATCCCTCCATCTATCTTTGTTGCTAGGTTTGCCGATGACAATGCCCTCAGTTCCTTCCTCCAGGTCGTTAATTTGTAATGAGAATAGCTGAGGTTCCAACACAGAACCCTGCAGAACTCAACTAATCACTGGCTGCCATCCTGGAAAAGACTCTTATATCCCTACTGTCTGGCTGACTGGCAGAAAACAGACTGCAGTGCAAGCCATTATACTGCCCTGATTACCATGAGTTCTTATTTAGTCTCCCATGTGGCACCTTGTCAAAGGCCCTTCTGGAACGCAATAGATCAATCTCTCTTTTGTTTAACTTGCTCATTACATCTTCAAAGAATTCTTAACAGATTTGTCAAGCACAACCTCTTGACAAAGCCGCGCTGACTCAGCCCTTTTCTTTACCATGCACTTCCAAGAACTCTGCAGTCTCATTGTTTTTAATAATGGATTCTAAAATCTTACCAACAACCCAAATCAGGTTAACCAGCTTGTTTCCTGTCATCTGCCTGACTCCAGTGATTACCGGAAGATCACCACTAATGCCTCTACAAGCCCCCCACTATGTCCTTCAGAACTCCTGGGTGTGATCTATCTACCTTCAAATCTTTCAGCTTCCCCAGCATCTCCTCTGTGATGGCCACTACACTCATCCCATCTGTGCCCCCTGACTCTCTTGAAGTTCTGGTACACTGCTGGTGTCTTCCACTGTGAGAACTGATGCGAAGCACCTATTCAATTCATCTACCATCTTTTGTCGCCCATTATTACATCTCTGGTGTCATTTTCCAGCAATCCAATGTCCACGCTAACCTCTCTTCCCGTTTCAGATATCTGGAAAACTTTTTGGAATCTTCTAAATTGCTAGCTAGCTTAATCTCGTATTTCATCTTCTGCCCGTCCATCCCACCCCCTTTATTGTGTTGTTTTTTTTTCAGTTAACCTCTGCTGATTTTTCAAAGGGTTCCCAATCCTCTGGCTTCCAATGAATCTTCACACTGTATGCTTTTTCTTTTGGTTTTATGCTGTACCTGACTTCCCTTTTTTGTCTGCCATGGTCACCTCATTCTCCCTTTTAGGATACTTCTTCCTGGGGATGAATTTCTGCTCTGCCTCCCAAATTCCCCCAGAAGCCCCTGCCCTTCTCCACCGTCTTCCCTACTGGGCTGCCCTTCCAAGCAATTCTGACCAGCTCAACCCTCATATCTTTGTAGTTACCTTTTTACTCAATTGTAATACCCTCAAACTGCAGGGTGAAGGCTATCAAATTATAGCCACTCCCCTCCAGGGGTTCCTTCACCTTTAAGCCTCCTTCATGAATTCCAGAATTGACTATTCCCTCTGGTGTCTACCACAAGCTGCTCAAAAAAAAACAGCTCATAGACATTCCCGTTCTTGAGATCTCGCTCTCGCTCTCTAGTCCATCAGCATACTGATGTTCCCCCATGGTTATTATAGTAGTGCTTTTCTCACATGCCTTTTCTATCTCCTGCTTTTTCTTCCCCACGTCCTGATTAGTGCTTGGAGGCCTGTACCTCAACTCTAGTAGTTCCTCAACTCTACCCACACAGATTCTATGCCTTTCAACTCCATGTCACTTGCAATCAGTTTAATTTCATTTCTTACTAACAAGGCACCCTGTCACCTCTGCCCATCTGGCTGTCTTTTGATAGGACATATGTCCTTGGACTTTTAGTTCTGAGCCCTAATCTCCTTGTAGCCACTTCTCTAATACCTGCAATATTGTTACTACCAATTTCAATTTGTGTTACAAGCTCATTTACCTTGTTTTGTGTACTGCATGCATTTTAAGTACAGCACCCTCAGTTCTACATAAAAACAAAGAACTGCAGATGCTGCAAATAAGAAACAAACAAATTGCTGGAAAAACTCAACAGGTCTGGCAATGTCTGTGGAGAGAAGTCAGTTAACGTTTCTGGTCAAATGACCCTCCCTCATTGTTCATTGATTGTACCTCCCTTCCCATAGTTGTCCCCTTATCTGCTGTGCCTGAAATTAGGTTCCTGACCCTTTCCATACTGTCTGTCCTATTACTTGTTCTGGTAACTTTAGTAACCGTTGATGAGACTTTCTCCCACATATTTAGTTTAAAGCCTGTCTACAGCACAAGTTATGAAATTCACCAGGACTGCTGTCTCGGCATGATTCTGGTGGAGCCTGTCCTCCTGGCACAGCTCCCTCTTTCCCCAGCACTGGTGCCAATGTCCATGAGTCTGTTTGCCCCCCACACCAATCTTTTGAGCCATGCACTTACCTCTTAATCTTTTTGACCCTGTGCCAATTTACTTGTAGCTCAGGTAATGATCTGTAGATTATTACCCTATTTTGTTCTTTTTAATTTAGCCCCTCGTTGCTCATATTGCCTATATCTTTCTATGTATAATCATTGGTACCTATGTGGGCCACAACGACTGAATCTTTCTGCTCCCTCTCCAAGTTCCTCTGAAGCCCAGATTAGATATATTGAACCTGGGTACCAGGCAGCGGATACCAGCCTTTGGGAATGTTGATCCTGACCACAAGAACAGTCTATTCCCTTGACCGTATTATCCCTGATTATAGCTAACCCCCTCCCCGACTGGCTCTCCGTACCACAGTGGTATCGTCAGCTTGCTCATCCTTCTGGCAGCCCCCACTCTCATCCATATCGAGCCTGTGCAGGAAGTTCAAGGCCTGGGGCTCCTTTTTAGCAGTACCTCCTAGTTACCTCTACCTGCCTTGTAGTCTCACCATCCTGTCCCTGACTACTGACCAAATTCAAGGTAGTTAATCAAAGGTGGGTGTGATTGCCTCCTGAAACGCAGCTTCCAGGTAAATGTCTCCTCCCTGATGTCGTCTGAACTTCAAACACTGCGACACAGCTTATTAACTCTGAGCTGGAGTTCCTCCAAAGAACCAGCATTAGCTACAGATATGATCACTACGAACCAAAATGGGATGCATTACCTCCCCACATCATCCAGTTACAACACATTTGCCTGGCCCAACATCTGTTTTAATTACTTGTTTGTTTTTTAGTTTTGTTTTTGTACTGGTCTTTTTAGTTTGTAGCCTGTAAACTATTTGCCCTATTTATCTTCAATCTAAAAGTGACCTGTAATCAAATTATTAGCTATCACCAACCAACCAACTTTCAGTTTACCTATAATGTCACTCCTTTCTGCTGAGCCCTGTTCCTGGGCTTCAGTTTAACCCATTTCTTTAAAAACGTGTGAACTCTGATCCAAAAAAAAACCAACAAAGGCACCTCTTTCCCTCTGCACCAAATTTCCACATTGCATCCAAATTTCCCCAAACTCTATACTCACTCGAGCTATGTTTCGCTCTGGATGTGATCATCTTCCTGACTGTGTGAAGCTTACCCCAGTGGAAACAAGCCTAGTTTGTCCAATCTCTTCTCATAAGACAACCCACTCATTCTAGGTATCAGTCGAGTAAATCTTTTCTAAACCATTTATACCTTTTGAATATGGAGACCAAAGCTACACTCTGTTTTAGAGATGTGATGTCACTAGTACCTCGAGGGTTCACATCAGCACTTCTATACATCTGTAATTTAGTGCACTTGATGGTTTAGTTCGAGAAGGATGCAATTTTGGCACTGAGCCCTGATTGGCAATAGGAGCAGTCTCTACAGTGTTAAGAAGATCGCAGCTGATCATTGACCTGAATTCCCCTTCCTTGATTTTGCTTAGTCTCGAAAGATTTCAGTCTCAATCTTGAATTCCCTTTTGCTTTTGAAGAATTAGTGACAGAGCCAAAATTATACCCACTGCATTGTTTTCAATTATAAACACTATTGTCAGGGAATTGTTTCACTGAGTGCTCTGTTTAGTATGTGCCTTGGGAACTAAATATTTAATGTGATCATTGGAAGCTTACCACGATTCACTGAATAGTGGATTATTGAAGGATGGCGCTTCATGTACACTGTACTAGATGGAAATACGCAAGAGCATATTATCTGCAGTTTTCAGCTTAATCCTCTATATTGACCCAGTAAGACATCCCAAAAGGCATTTTCGCCATTCAGGAGGCTCCTGTTCTTAGTGGGAATCTTAATCTTGGTGATTCCTTTTGCTCTGTCCCATTTAATGTTGTAACATTCAGCTGCTGAATCCCGTCAATAATTTCTGTCCACAACCTCCATATTTATTGGTACCCACAACGCTTTTTAACTTTCCACCTTTCTTCTTTATTAAACGTTTGACACCAAGAGCAAATGATTGATGCTGAACTCTCCAGTTACAACCTGTAAACTTTCTGTTCAGTACATCCCTCCAAACTGCTTAGCACTAACACAGAGTCACTGGCAAAATCTAGCATCAAAAGCAATCGCACTCCATCTGGTGCTTTTCTCCACCCATCTTACACTTGAAGACCTGGCTTCACTATTTTTAGTTAGCTGACTCAAGGGAGGTTATCGGTTTCATCATTGAGCCAATCCTGATTGGCACAGGTTAGTCAGTTTATGCATCCCATGTAGATGAAAGACCAGTTGTCAGTTGGCTATGCATGTTCTCCAGTTGTTTAGGTTTGTCACCTTGACAAACCAGTTTGTGTGTGAAAGGTGGCCACTTGCCTGAAGCAGTGGAGTACTGCCAGAACAGCACCATAACTGCAGTGGATGAATGGGTTCCTAATGCACCTTGAGTGCTGGATCTGTGGCACTAATTTAAATGGTTACTAGCTTAAGAGCATCCAAACAAGGCAGCACAGCCCCGAAACCCCTGTGACAATATGAGTAAGATGGCAGGCAATTGAACTCGTATCCACTTTCTCAACATGTCCCTTGATCCCTTGATTGTTTCAAAAATATATTGATTTCAGTCTTGAATATGCCCAGTGGTTGAGTGTCCACCACTGTACAGCGGAGAGAATTCCAAACATTTGCAACCTTGTGTAGGAAAAATGTTTTTTCCTTTTTTTTTTTACCCTCCGTCCCAAACACCTGACCTCTCAAAATCTCCAACCAGGAAAATCAGCCTCTAACCATCTACAGTTTACCTACTGTGAATAATTAATTATCCCAGAATGGCTGTATGATTGGGAAATTGGGAGTGTTTCAGCATAGCATCTTCCATACAGGAGTTGACTTTGAAGATTTGCCAGACTGTTAAACTTCAACAGTCATACATCAGTGGCCGAAAACTAACTGTTCCTCAAAGCAATGAGGCAGCTGAGCTATAAGCTGGCATGAGGTCTAGGTACCTGCATGGCTGCTGAAGCTATGTTTTTAGCCTCTGACATATTTAGGAAAGTTACTTCTCATCACATTTGGGATCTTAAATAGGTTTTGCCTGGGGTTGGAGACAGCAGGATTTTCTGACCTGGTTAGGGTGGAACAGAAGGAGAGTTGCATGTTAAAACCAAGTGTTGCAATACTCTACAAAACAATTCTCGGAAACCTCAGCAGGTCTGGCAGCATCTGTGAAGTGAGAAACAGTTAATGTTTTGAATCAACTTTGCTCTGGGACTGAAGACTAAATTGATTTACCAATTGTTGTAATCCCACGTGAAATGTAAATTTGGTCACAACACCAGAAAATTTACCTGGTTCACTAGTCGTCTTTATGGAAGATAACTTCCTATCATTACTCAATCTGGTCTATGCGTGATGCCAGCCTTGCCATTAAAGCGCTCAAATGTTGCCTTGTGACATTGTTTTCTGCTATTAGTTCGTTTGGCCTATGCGGGGATCAAAAATAAGAAAGTGTGGAGCTGACTGTCACCTCAGAGGCAAGATTTAACTAATTGCCACAGAATGTCTAAATTATGTTGGATATTTGTAAATGTTTTGACTGATCAGCTGTCTCGAGGATTTTCTTTGAATTTTGTAGCTATTTGTGAAGTACTGCAACTGATGTGACTGTTAAAGCTGACAAAAGTCACCTAAGCATGTGCAAGTGTAAGTGTCTGTGTCACCGGTGTATTATATAAAAAAAAATTAAGTTCATTGTCATTGTGATTCTGACGAGTTTTACACTGTTTCCTGAACTGAGGACTTTATCCATAAACATGACCAGGTTTGTAACTATACAAGGGGACCTCTGCACCTGCCTCCAGAGACACTGATCCACCTAAGAGTTCATTTCACTCTGGGTATAGCTGTTAGCAGCAATGCTATTTCACCTCTGTTATAAGTTAAGGTTCGGGAAACTTTTGGCATACAGAACTATCGTTGTGTCGTGATGGCTAGCTCTAGCAGCAAAGTGCATTGACTTTGTATGTGCACAGCTGGTAATTCCTGCAGAAACAACAGCTGTAGAGCAGGACACAAACCAGAGGCTGGCGCAGGTTATCTGCGTGTCCAAAAATCAAAAAGAATCCCTACAGTGTGGAAGCAGGTCATTTGCCCCATTTGAGTCCACGTTGACCTTCTGAAGACCCCTATCCTATCCCTGTAACTCTGCATTTCCCATCATTAATTCACCTAGCCTGCATATCCCTGAACACAATGGGCAATATGTCATCACCAGTCCACTTAACTTGCATATCTTCGGTCTGTGGGAGGAAACTAGAGCACCCAGAGGAAACCCATGTAGATATGGGGAGAATGTGCAAATTCCACTCGATTGGCAGAGGCTGGAATTGAACCCAGGCCCCTGGTGTTGAGGCAGCTGTACCACTGAGCCACTATGTTGCCATGACCTAACAAGTGAAGGTCTTTTGAAAAGTGGACTTGAACAGATCTGTAGATACATTTGAGTTAGGGCACTTTGGGGAAGGAAAAACTTTGCCTGGCTTGAACATACCTAAAAGTCAACCTTTTTCGAAGGTCGTGAATGGACTTCATGTTTTTATCAGTCGAATTTCACTTTCCATTGTGTATTCCTAAGTTTTTAAAAAAAAATACTTTGTTCTACACCTCCAGTGCACATTATGCTGATGGGTACACTGCATACCCACTTCTTCGCAGTCTGAGCCAGCAGTTAGAAGAGAGTAGGGTATTTACCTACTCAGATCAACATTTGATTTTGCCAGTGGTAGAAGTGCTTGCTTAAAACAGACCAAAAGCCTAAAATTTATGCAAAATGTTCTATCGACTGTTGTATATAGAGAGTTGAAATCAGGCTCCAATTAGCAGTTAAACAACTCTTCTGCTAAGCAGAGATAAGTTTGAAGATGGAGACACTCCTGACTGTTGAGTGTATCCTAAAAGGGAACATCTTTTTATCTGAAAAACAGCTGGTCCCAAGGTTTTCGGATAAAGAATACCTGTATTTTTAGAGCTGGATCTAATACATGTTGTGAACTTCAGTGGTGAACGTACAACAGCTAGGAGTATAACAACAAGAAGTCTTTTCAACTCGGTGAAGAAGGAGGCACCTTCATAGATATTGCCATCTTGTATGTTGTGGGGCCGGGGTGGGGAGCAGGCATGAAAGCGAAGTGCAGCACAACACAAACAGGAGTAGGCCATTCAGCTCATTGAATTTTGGTTTTGATTTTTTTTTCTTATTTTTGAATTTCTAAAATTTGTGGGATGTGGGCATTGCTGGGTGGGTCAGCATTTATTGCTTGTCTCTAGTTGCCCTTGAGAAGGTGGTAAGCGATCTTCTTGAACTGCTGCAGTCCACGTGGTGTAGATTGACCCACAATGCTGTTAAGGAGGGAATTCCAGGATTTTGACATAATAAAACTGAAGGAATAACCATTATCAAATCAAGATGGTGAGTGACTTGGGGAATGTGCAGCTGATGGTGTTGTCATACATCTGCTTCTGTCTTTCTTGATGGAAGTGGTCATGGACTTGTAAGGTGTTATCTAAGGATCTTTTAAATTTCCTGCACTGTATCTTGTAGATAGTGCGCATTGGTGGAGAGAATGGATGTTTATGCATGTGGCTCCAATCAAGCTTTTTCCTAGATGGTGTCAAGCTTCTTGTGTTGATGGAGCTGCATTCATCCAGGCAAGTGGGGAGTTTTCCATCACATGGCTGACGTGTTTTATAGATGGTGGGTGGAGTTTGGGGAGTCAGCTGAAGAGTGATAAACTGCAGGATCCCTAGCCTCTGACCTGTTTTTAGAATCATGGCATTTATATGGCGAGTCTGATTGCTTGTTTGATCAATGATAAACCCCCAGGATATTGATGGTGGGGGACTCAGTGATGGTAATGCCATTGAAATGTCAAGGGGTGGAGGTTAAAGTTTCTCTTGATGGAAATGGTCATTGGCTAGCAATTGTGTGGTGTGAATCATTCTTATCACTTGTCAGCCCAAAAGTGGCTACTATCAAAGTCTTGCAGTATTTGATCATGGACTGCTTCACTATCTGGGGATCACAAAGTGCTGAACATTGCACAGTAATTGGTGAATGTTCCCACTGCTGATCTATGTACCAATTATGACTGCAACTGAAGGAGAGCCACTACTGACTTCCCATTTGTTGCAGTTTTGCTAGAATCCCCTGATGTCCTACTCAAATGTGGCCTTCACTCTCTCTCAATGCTTGAACCAAGGCTGTATTGAAATCAGTGGAGTGGCCCTGCCCAACGCAAACTAGGTGTCAACTGAGCTGGTACTGCTTGATAACGAGTGATACTTTCCACCACGTTACTGATAATCGAAACTTGTCTGTAATTGATCAGTTTGGATCTGTCCTGCTTTTTGTGTACAAGA
Organism: Rhincodon typus; assembly: GCF_021869965.1. Lineage (NCBI taxonomy): Eukaryota > Metazoa > Chordata > Chondrichthyes > Orectolobiformes > Rhincodontidae > Rhincodon > Rhincodon typus. The sequence goes on along the minus strand of NC_063366.1, from coordinate 18,640,717 downwards.
TGTGGCTGGACAATTTTCCCTCTATCAGATAGATGTCAGTGGTGTGACTCTACTGGAACAGCTATACTAGGGGTGTGACAAGATTTTTGTAATGTTGCTATAATGTTGTCATAGTCCATTGCCTTCCATAGAGTCACAGGACCTTTCTCTATGCTGTAGACCTCTTTGGTCCATCAAGTCTGGCCACCTAAATATTCTAATCTCATTTTCCAGTACTTTACCCATATGTCTTGGCATTGCAAGCGTACACCCAAATGCTACTAAAATGTTGAAGGTTTCTACCCATACCACCCTTTTTCAGGCAGTGAGTTCCAAATTCCCACCATTTTCTGGGTGAAAAACCCACTCATTCCTTTGAAACCTTCCTACCCTTTACCTCTCGCCATTGATCCCTCTGCCAAGAGGAAAAGTTCCTTCCTGTGCCCTATTTTAATGCCATACATCTTGATCATGTTCTGTCTCCTAATCCAATGATGGACATCTACTGGTCTCCTCTGCTCTAAAGAAATCAGTCCCAGTCTATCCAATCTCTCCATGACTAAAACTCTTTTGTAATATCCAGTGCCTTCAGCCTTTTCTTGATATCCCATGGAGTGAATTGAATTAGCTGAAGATTGACATGATGCTGGAGGCCAAGATGGGTCATCCACTGAGCCTTTTTGGCTGAAGGCTTGTTGCGAATGCTTCAGCCTATGCTGGGCTCCCCTAATGCTAAGGATGGGGATATTTGTGGATTCTCATCCTCCAGTGAGTTGTTTAATTGTCCTCCACCATTCACTAATTTAATGCAGTCATGGTTGAACAAACACTTAAACTTTTTACCCACATTATCACCAAAACCCTTTCTGCCATCAGTTTAAATGCATGATTACTGTTTAGTCCAGAAGATAAAGCTGAAAGCATTTGCAACAATCTTCAGCCAAAAATGCCAAATGAATGATCCAAGCTGTTTCATAGGTGCCATTCTTCAGCTAATGCTGATGTTAAGCTAATGTTTCTGAGGGAATTGGATATGCCTCTGGTCCTTTAAAATATTCCAGCAATAGTATTGAAGACTTCAGTGCCAGACCTTGCTGCACTCCTAGCCAAGCTGTTTCAGTACAGTTACATCTCTGGCATCCACTCAGCAATTTGGAAACTTGCCCAGATTTGACCTGTACTTGGACCAACTAAGACAAATCTAATCAGGCCAATTACCACCTTCTCTTCATCATTAAAGTGATGGGAGGGATCATTGTGTAATCCAGCACAATTTGCAATAACTTGCTCACTCATAATTGTTTTGTGTGCTGCAAGTGCCCTGACCTTGAACTCCTGTTCACGGTAATCTTGGTTCAAACATGGACAAAAGAACTGAACTCCAACGTGAGGGGAGAGTGACTGTCTTTGACATCATGGCTACATTTGACTGAATGTGGCGTCAAGGAGCCCTAGCAAAACTGGAATCGGTGGAAATCTGAGAGGGTAGGTGAAAATCTCTCTGCTCGTTGGAGTCATGCAGCACAAGGTAAGATGGTTGTGGTGTTGGAGACCAATTATCCCAGCTCCAGGACATCACTAATTTCTCCTGCAGGGTCCTGGTCCAACCATCTTTTTTAAGCTGTTTCATCAAAATCTTCCCTCCAACATAAAGTCAGTTGTGGAAATATTTGATTGTGCAATGTTCACTATTCACAACTTCTCAGGTACTGTAGCAGTCCATGACCGAGCGCAACAAGTCTTGGACAGTATCCATGTTTGGGCTGACGAGTGGCAAGTACGATTGCCTGGACCTTCTGTGGTGTCAGTGACCATCTCCTGAATCCCCAAAGCCTATCTAACATCTGCAAAGTGCAAGTCAAGAGTGTGATGGGATACAGTCTCCATTTTCCTGAGTAAATGCAGCTCCAGCAACAAGTTTTAACATTATCCAACCTGCTTGATTGGTACTGTATCAACAAACAAAAGATTATCTCTACCACCAGTGCTTAGTTGTAGCATTGTATGCCATCTGCAAGATGCACAACTGAAATTCACAAGGCTTCTTGACAGTACAGTCCAAAGCTGTGGCTGTTATAGTTTGAGAAGGATAAGGATAGTAGATGTGTGGGGTCACTACCTAGGGGTGCGTCCCCTTTTGAGGCACGTGCTGTCCTGCCTTGGAAGGACATCACCATTTGTTCAATGTTGCTGGGTTAAAATCCTGGGACTCCCTCCATAACAGTATTGTCTATCATGAGTGAAAGTAAGTTTTTTTTTTTTCTTCTCTTTTTTTTTTTTTCTTTTGGGGAAAAAAAAGTGCCAGTGTTTGACTGGATGTATAATTTTTTTCTTTGTGGCAGTGGGATTTGACTGAATATTTCAGAATTTTTAGAATTTGCAAACTGCTGCTTTGCATGTATTAGAGAGGGTTTATTGCAAACATTTTCTATTTTCATTTATTTTCTCACCACAGCTGATCCTGAATGTGAAGACTTGTACTCGCTGTTTCTCTCTAATATTTGTATTGTACTGCTTTGGAATGCATTGGCCACAGTTGCTTAATAAACATACAATCCAATTTAATAAATGTTGGAATGAGAAAATTGACTACTGTCAGTGAGTTGCCTGCTGTTTATTAATTTAGTGCCATTGTACATCAAATGTTTAATCAGAAACACTGGAAGTCAGCTGTAGCTAAATATTTTATTTGAAAGTCAACATCCCTGACAGTGCACAGCTTCCACTGCACTAAACTGACTGAAACATCCAGAATCTACCTTTGCCATTTAAATAGTCAACTCTGCTCTGCTACTTATTTTGAGGACGAGGAATCAAAAGATGCTCGACCCTCTTTGGGTCAGGGAGATTTTGTTTCTCCCCTCTCTCAATGTCAGAAGTAGGTGACCTCATTTTTAATGTAATCTCTAGTTCTAGACTTTCCAACAAGAGCTTCTACTCTAAATGCACCCTGTCATGCCCTTTCAGGATCCTTTCAATTTGAACAAAACCACCTCCTATTCTACTAAACTCCAGCAGGTCGAGCCAAGTCCAACAAACATTGCCTCATGAGGCAACCTGCCAATTCCAGGTATTAATCTCCTAAATTTTCTCTGAACTGCTTCCAACACTTAACAACTCTACTCCAAAACCTTATAAACACTTAACATCCTCCGTACCACTTCCCTGAAATTCTAATTTGCTTGAGGTCCTTCCTCCCTCCCTTCCATTTTCTAATTTGCAGCTGTTTCTGGGTTGTTACGTTTGCTTTTATAGAATCATAAAATCCGTACAGTGTAGAAACAGGCCATTCTGTCGATCAAGTCGCACCAACCCTCTGAAGAGCATCTCATCCGAATCTACCTCACTACCCAATACCTGCAGCTCTGCATGGCTAATCGACTTGGCCTGCGCATCCCTGGACACAATGGGGCAATTTAGTGTGGCTAATCCATCTAACTTGAATATCTTTTGGACTGTGGGAAGAAACCAGAGCACCTGGAGGAAAACCACGCAGGCATGCGGAGAATATGCAATCTGCGTACAGACAATTAGTCATTAGAGATATGCAGCATGGAAACAAGCCCTTTGGCCTACCTTGTCCATGCTGATCAAATACTAAATGAATCTAGTCCCATTTGCTGGAGTTTGGCCCTTATCTCCCTCAACCCTTCCTATTCATGTACCCATCCAGATGCATTTTAAATATTGTTGTTATATCAGCTTCCATCACTTGCTCTGGTAGCTCGTGCCACCCTCTGCGTGGGAAGGTTGCCCCTTTAGATCCTTTTTTTTTAAATCTTTCCCCTGTCGCCTTCAACCTATGCCCTCTAATTTTGGACTCGCCCACCCCTGAGAAAAGACCTTGTCTATTTACCCTATCCATGCCCTTCATGATTTTATAAACCTCTGTAAGGTCAGCCCTTAGCCTCCAATCCTCCAGGGAAAATAGCCCCAGTCTTTTTCAGCCTCTCCCTATAGTTCAGACCCTCCAGCCCTGGCAATATCCTTGTAAATCTTTTCTGAACCCTTTCAAATTTCACAATATCCTTCCTATATTTCAGGGAGACCAGTATTCCAATAGTGTCCTGTACAGCCACAACATGACTTCCCAACTCCTATACTCAATGCACTGACCAACAAAAACAAACATACCAAACGTTGCCTTCATTATCCTGTATATCTGCAATTCCATTTCAAGGAACTATGAATCTGCACCCCAAGGACTCTTTGTTCAGTAACACTCCCCAGGACTTTACCATTAAGTGTATAAGTACTGCCTTGATTTGCCTTTCCAACATGCAGCACCTCACATTGATCTAAATTAAATTCCGTCTGCTACTCATTGGCCCATCTGATCAAGGACCCGTTGTATCTTGAGGTAACCTTCTTCACTGTCCACTACACCTCCCGTTTCAGTGTCATCTGCAAACTTACTAACCATAGTAAGTCCTCTGGTTCACATCAAATAATTTGATGTAAATGATGAAAAGCAGTGGACCCAGCACCAGTCCAAGTCTGAAAAGCAACCCTCCACCACCACCCTCTGTCTTCTATCTTTGAGCCAGTTCCCTATCCAAATGGTTAGTTCTCCCTGTATTCCATATGATCTAACCTTGCTAACCAATGTACCATGAGAAACCTTGTCGAATGCCTTACAGAAGTCCACCGCTCTGCCCTCATCAATCCTTTTCGTTACTCAAATTCATGAGACCATTTCCCACGCACACAGCCATGTTGTCTATCCCTAATCAGTCCTAGCCTTTCCAGACACACACATCCTGCCCCTCCAGATTCCCTCCAACAGCTTGCCCACTACTGATGTCAGACTCTTGGGTCTATAGTTCCATGGCCATTCTTCACCACCTTTCTTAAATAGTGGCACCACGTTAGCCTACCTCCAGTCTTCTGGCATCTTGTGGCTGTCAATGATATAAATGTCTCAGCAAGGGACCCAGCAATCACTTTCCGAGCTTCCCAGAGTTCTAGGGTACACCTGCTCGGGTACTGGGGATTTATCCACCTTTATGCATTTTAAGCTGTCCAGAACCACCTGTAATTTGGACATTTTTCAAGATGTCGCTAATTATTTCCCCATGTTTTCTACCTTCCACATCCTTCTCCACAGTAAACACTGATACAAAATACTCATTTAGTATCTCTTATCTCCTGCCATTCCACACATAAGTGGCCTTGCTGATCTTTAAGGGGCTTTATTCTCTCCCTTGTTGCCATTTTGTCCTTAATGTATTTTGTAGAATCCCTTTCGGATTCTCCATAACCCTATTTGCCAAAGCTATTTTATGCTCCCTTTTGTTTTTTGCTGTCCAACAGTTGCCTGAGGGTGGAATCAAACCTGGCACCTTGGCCCTGTGAGGCACCAGTGCTAACCATTGAGCCACCATACTGCACCATTGTCTTTTGAAGACACTGAAAATAACTGCCTACTTCACCTGTCACTATTTTTATTTTTCGGTATTAATTTCCCAGGCTCATTTCTATTGGAGCAGTGCTCTCTTTAACTGTCTCTTCAAAAATATTTATAAAAACACTGTCTTTAAATGATTGGTTAGCTTTCTCTAATGCTTTTACAGGGGAGATGATGGTCTAGTGGTATTATCACTAGACTTCTGGGCAAAGGGATTTGAATCCCACCATGGTAGATGGTGAAACTTTAATCCAATAAAATAATCTAGAATTGATGATAATGATGGCTATGAATCCATTATTGGTTGATAGGAAAAACCCATCTGGTTCACTAAGTCCTTGAGGGAAGAAATTTACCATCCTTACCTGGTCTGGCCTAATGCGACTCCAAATCCACAGCAACGTGGCTGACTCTTAACTGCCATCTGGGCAATTGGGGATGGGTAATAAATGCTGGCCTAGCCAGCAAAACACTCATGCAATGCCGAGCACTAGCTTTGGGTCACTGTGTCTGTATGGAGTTTGGACATTGCCCCTGTGTCTGCATGGGTTTCTGCTGGGTGCTCTGATTGTCCTCCCACAGCCCAAAGATGAGTAGGTTGGGTGGATTGGCCATGCTAAATTGCCCATTGGAAATGGGTGATGGGGGTAGGATGGAGGTGGGCCTGGGTGGGGTGCTGTTTGGAGGTCAGTGCAGACTTGTTGGGGCAAATGGTCTCCCTCTGCTTTGTCCTATGATTTAGTTAATCACAGATGGTAGATCCTTCCCTCCTTCCTTTATGGGAATGTATCTCTTCTGTGTATTCTGAAATATCCTGGGAGAGTGTGCCATTGTCCCTCCATTGACCTGTCTCTTTCAGTAATTTGCCTGTTCGCATTAGCTAGCCGTTTTTTTTATTCATAATCAGAATTACTTTCACTGAAGTTTAAAGTACTACCTGAACCCCCCTTCCCTCCCTCAAACTGAAAGTCAATCATGTGATATGATGCAGGACCAGAAAATTATAACACTAAGGAAGGATTATGTAGCATTTGTAGTTTTACTTGGATTGAGGATGCTGAGTAGAGATTTGGTTTAAGGTGCACAAGTTTCAGCAGGCCGAGATGGAGTGGATGGGGAAAAATCTAAAACCCTTTGTGGGAGTAGGAGTGGCAATGATTTGTAAAAGGATTAGGGGAGAGATGAGAAAAAGTGAGTTAGAGCTGTGGGGTTCTGTTCCTTTGAAAGGGGTTTTCAGCCTACACTACCAAAATTTATTTAAAACGTGTTTGGATAGGCATCCTAACTCTTGTAGCCCTTCAGATGTGAGCCACGTGCTTCAAAAATGGGATTCCCTGAATGTTTTTGTTTTTTCGTTTTCAGGATGCAGAAATGATAGGCAGATTATTTACCTTTGGCTTTTCTCTATGCTGTAAATATTTCTGCAATTTCCAATGTGTCAGGATGTGAGGAAAAGGATACCATGTGGTTATGTGAATTGCTCCTTCTAAGGGCCAACAGGGATATGATTCAGTTGACTGCCATCATACTGTAAGGATACTATGATTTGCAGTTAGAAATCATTTAATAGCTCACTAATGCTGCACTAATTTGATTAAAGAGTAATCTTAGTGGCAGAAGAAAACTTCAGTAGCATTAGAACCCTTAAAGTTAGAACCTGCATTCTTAGGAGAGAAAATATTTACTTTTGTAAATCATGGTTTATTTCCTCTGAAATATGGGGTATAAATAGAAAATAGGCGCAGGGTAAGATTTCAACCTTTTTCAATATGATAGGTGATCATCCAACTCATTATCCTATTCCTGTTGATCCCTCTAGCCCTATGAGCTATATCTAACTCTTCCTTGAAACCATTCCATTTTTGGTTGCAAACATTTCCTGTGGCAGAGAATTCCACCGACCTCATTACTGAGATGGAGAAATTTATTCATTCAGTCCTAAATGGCCTACAATGTATTCTTAGACTGTGATCCTTAGTTCTGGTACAATAACCTTGTGAAGAAATCCAACATGATTAGCAGCAAATTAACCACTTTTGCAAGCCTGCAAGCAATTTGCATAGATAAGATCTAGTAAATTGCCAAGGAGTATGAGGATTGCAGGATAGATGTCACCAGGACCCCAAGAGAGCTCACTGCTTTTTGGTATAATGCAATGTTCTATCATATACACATGAGGAGCATAGAATCTTTAAAGCACAGAAGAAGGCAGTCAACTTGATATGTGCATGCTGGCTCTTTTGAAGTCTTTGCTTAGACCATTACCTGTGTATTTGAAATAATGTTTTGCCTATCTCTTATTCATGGTGCCACTTAATTTGCCATCAAAAAGACATGGCCAGCAGTAATGGCAGTGATGTTAACCTGTGTCAGGTACTGCAGTCTCTTGGGTTGGCAATGGGACTCCATGAACATTTGTGTACGCTGTTAGAGAGCATATGACATTGCTGACTGCTTCATTATCCACCACTTCTTCATTTTGGTCTACTTTTGTGGCACTGTTTTAGCTTTGTTCCACACCTATTCTCTCTCGAGAATTAATGGTGCTTGATCCCTCAGCTTGTCACTACTTCACCTGTCACAAAGGCTTTGTTCCACTTCACTTTTCCTGGTGTAAGCATTGCCCTTGTTTATAGGCCCGAGTTCAGCTTTCATATGTGTGCAGGCAACTTTCAGCTTTATCCATTTTCCTATCATCAAGCTGCATATATTTGCGTAGTCAGTGTAGCATCCTAGGCAAAGAAATTGAAGACTATCCATGCATTCAGAATTGAAGCGAGGAAAGGATCAAAAGCTGCAGCCAGGTGAGTGAACTGTTTAAAAATTAGCATGATCCCCTGCCTGATCAATGTTACCACAACAATGGTCAGCGATGTGCACATGACCATCTACACCAGCAAAGAAGATTTGAACAATACAGAGGTTCCCATAACCAAATTGAAAGACCAGAAAATTGACATTGTCAAATCTGTGTAAAGGGGATCACTGGAGGACTTGTGCCCTTGGACCAATGCAGAAGGGATTAGCTGAGCAGCTTGGACTTGCCACGTCTGATCAGGATCCAAACCAGTCCAGCGAGCTCAGATCAAGTCAGAAGTATGCCTTCCCCCACTGGGTCAGTCCAAATTAGTGGCAAGGCATGGGAGATTATTTTAGCAACTAAGACTCCTTGGGTCCAGCCTGAAGGAATACACAGGCAAGGATTTGAACATGGCTGCTTGGAATAATGCACTGTAGGGATTCTTCATTCTGCTGAAATGTGTAATTGTACATCCTTACATGTTTTTCTTCTCATGTACTGTAATTGTAAATTCTGGAATACTTTGCATGCATAGTAAAGGATGCAGAGACTATCTAACTGTACAAGGCCTTTAGAGTGTCAGATGGTGAACAAATGATGCTGGCTTCTTCCCTTTTCATAGGGGAAGTAGAGTTGGCCAAAGCTGCTACTGAGAGAAAAACTATACTATTTACTGTGTCATTTTTCTTTTGGTTATTAGAAATTAGATTTGTTTGAAATTCTGTAAACTACAAGTGGAATTGTCTGAAAGATAGTAAGAATTGCCAATGCTGGAATAAGAGATCAGTGTGGAGCTGGAGGAACACAGCAGGCCAGGCAGCATCAGAGGAGCGAAAAAGCTGATGTTGCAGGTCGGGACCATTTCTGAAGAAGGGTCCTGACCTGAAACGTCAGCTTTCCTGCTCCTCTGCTGCCTGGCCTGCTAAGTAGAATTGTCTGTCTTTTTCTTATTTCCATCTGTTTGTTTTTTTTTAATTTACTTTGTCTGAGTTGCTGCCTCTGTCAGCGTTTCTTGCGTATTCTTAATTGATCAGAAGGTTGTTACAAATTGACCAAATTATTCTGGTCATATTTAGGCTAAATCAAGTCTGGATGATTGGTTTCTTTCCCTAAAGGACATTAGTGAACCAGATGTATTTTTTTTTTTAAGAACAGTTGATAGTCATGAGAGTCATAATTAGGCTTGATTTTTACTTATTCCTGATTTTTTTTTTAAACTGAATTCAAATTTAAACCATGTGTCTGGGATTCTTGCACCTTTCCAAAACCTCTGGCTAAGGTCTTCAGATTACTAGTCTACTGACAAAAATACCAGTTAATCCATTGTTTACCCTGTACGTCCTTGCCAGGTATCTTGTGCCCAAGAATTGCTGATCATCACTTGTTACAATACAAACTTAATGTTTCTGTCAAAGGTACCTGACATTGTCCGTCTATGCCCTCCACTGGAAAAAGACTATTTTAAACTTGACCCAACACCAAAATCATGCTTGCACTAAGTACTGAACTATTGCTATGTTTTAATGAAATACATTGACAAAGACTGTTCATATTCAGATATGCTGCTGAGAAATTATCTATGAACTTTTCTTCTCCTTTAGAAGGAGGCACATTTCAAGGGGTGCCTAAAGGAACCACCGTACTCAATGACCTTCCAGCGAGATGTCAGATCGTTTGGGGCAAACTGCAAAGGGAAAGGATGGAAAAACCAAGTACTCGTCACTCAATTTGTTTGATACTTATAAAGGAAAGTCCTTAGAAACCCAGAAACCCACAGGTAAACCACTGATTTAATATTGTTCTGAATAAATCATTTAAGAACTTTGTTCTTTCCCCTCTTTAGTGCTCATGTTTACTTTAGGCACAGATCTAATCGTCCTACTAGTTATTACAGTTTTGTCGCTACGTTTCAGATGCAAATATTATACTCTTGGAAAATAGCATTTTAAACTATTTCATTCCTGAAGATACTGCCACCTTAAGTATATTGCACCAGAACCAAATCCTGATGCTGTCAAAAGTTTTTTGTTTTTAAAAACATTGCTAAAGGAGAATAGAATTTGAAAGGTTTTTGTCTTGCGCTCATCAGAACTAAGAGGCCCAGTTTTATGGAGAATGAGAAGAGTGTATTGATTTGTTGGGTCTTAATTGGCAAGGCAATGGGGCAAGAACAGTTAACTATCAATCTTGATTCTCAGACAAGGCAAGTTGATTCCAACTGATCAGGGAGTGCAGCAGATTCCAGGCGTCTCCGTGACCTCTCCTTTTGAAAAGGGTGCAATGCTTTTAGCATGTGCAAATCATTACAATGGCAGCCCAGCTGATAATCTTAAATTTGGTTTCCAGTGAAAGCTCTTAACACAGACTCGATTCATTAATAAATGAGTTCCAATAGCAGAATCACATCGAATGGTTGATGTACTTTTGAGGCTTGCTGGCATGGGCTGGTTGAGCGCAAGCTGCATGTGCCAGCTTTGAATGATCAATAAGAAATGTTGTTTGTTATTGTAGAATAATAGAATCATAGAATCCCTACTGTGTTGAAGCAGGCCATTTGGCTTATCGAGTCCACACCAACCACACGAAGAGCATCCCACCCTGTCCCTGCATTTCCCACCCTAGACACTATGGACAATTTAGCATAGCCAATCCACCTAACTTGCACATCTTTGGATTGTGGGAGGAAACCCACACAGATGCAGAGAATGTGCAAACTCCATACATGGTTGCCTGAGGCTAGATTCAAACCAGGGTCCCTGGGACTGTGAGGCAGCAGTACTACCCACTGTGCTGCCAGTCATTGAGATATACTTGGCATATCGCTGCATTGGAACTTGTTTATTACGTTACTGTACTCAACTGTGTGTTAGGTAGACTTCTGCTTCCTGCAGTTTTTCATTCTGTGGAGTAGTTGGATTTGGGGAAAATCCTAGAATAGCTTTTCTTTAAGCAAAGTATCTCTATTTTGAATTCCTGAGATTGGCCAACTCAACAGAAACCCAGATTAAGTCTGAATCATTCCCATTCTCCATGCCTCTGGCATAAACCAGGCACTGCAGATGCTGTTGAGACTTGAAGGGAAAGCACTGTTTGAAGTCAACAGACTTTTCAAACAAAAAGGGATTTGAGGCAAAATTTTATGAACTTTCCATTTTTAAAAGGAGCACTATTGATTAGACTGCTGTTTTGTTGTTTGGACTAGCTTTCCATTAACCTATTTTTGAGTAAAGGTGCAACCTTTTTGGTGAAAGTTACCACTGGAACATGATGGTGCAAGTTGGTATTCTGTACAGAAGCTCACATCTGAAATTTTTCCACTGTCTTTACAGTTTACTTCCACTGTAATGATTCCTTGCAAGACAGCTGTTATAAGTTTGATTAAATTTATTTTGTTTTCTCTCTTTTTTTGCCAGTCACCGCACGTCATGGATTGCAGAGTCTCGGTAAAGTTGCCGCAGCTCGGCGCATGCCACCCCCTGCAAACCTACCAAGTTTAAAAGCAGAAAATAAAGGCAATGACCCCAATATTTCTTTAGTACCAAAAGACGGAACAGGATGGGCAAGCAAGCAAGAATCACAAGACCAAAAGAGGTAAGTGTTTTGGCTACATGCACTGCCCTTCAGTGTTATGACTTGTGGCTGTGCCAAGTTCTTGTTTACATGATATTAATGCATAATGGATGACACTCTGTAGCCAGTTTTCAGTACCTTTTTTTAAACCCTCAAATTGTGTCGGAATCTTACCATCAGTTTATCACCCTTTCGCAGAACGACGAAGGATCGGAATGGGTGTTTGGAGCAGGAAAAGAACGATAAGCCCCATCTGAGGCTGTCTTTATTTGACCAGTCCTACTTTCAATCTTATCGCTGTATCTCTCATTTCCTTCTATCTGTATGGCGGGACCGAAGTGCCTTTAATGTGCTGGCTGCCTAATTACATTTTCCTCACCTAAGCAATAATTTTCTGGAATACATTTGCTCCCGACATATTAATTTTTTCATTTGCACTGCCTCATACATGACCTCTTTTGATATAGTGAATAATTAGGTCACGTTAGTTATCTTTATAGTCTTGAAAGCTTCATTTTTTAATGCTTCAAGTCAAGACCTTTCCCACTTTTTTTACCTGGTCCATCTTTGTTTTTGTGAGTTTATCTCTTGCTAGTTTCTGCAAATGTTTTTGGTTAGTCCTATTTTCTTTCCAAGTAAACAATTGTCAGTACCAAGAGGTGAGACATGTTTAAACTTGCAAATGACAGATTTGGGACTTGCATTGGGAAATGCTGCTTCTCAAACATCAGTTAACATGTTAAGTTGGCTTCTGTGAAAGCAGTGGAGCTCGAATAGCCTAGGAATTACTTTCTTAGAAGCTATAATGCAGGAAATAGCAAGTATCTGTTCTGATTCTTTTTCTACTTCTCTGGAATTTGACTTGTGATTTTAGGTTGAAATAGTATTGCAGGTGAAATGGCCACTTGCTCCTTCCCAATCTTTAAAATTTATGTTTGAACCATGATAAGTTATGATCTCCAGTTTGCTTGATGACAAGTATTTGTTGCTGCGTTTGAAAAATTTACAAACAAAACTCACTGAAGAATTGTGCAGTAATGGGGTAAGCAATTAGGATTGCCTGAGGTTTTATTGTCTTTGGGGACTGCCCGTTGTAGTGTGTGGACAGCCAATCCATCCAGTATCTGTGATTTGTTTTGTGCAACAGTACAAGCTTCACCTTTTACACCATTGCCATTTTGGTCTTCCACACTAGCAAATTGAACAATGGCAGGTAATTTTTATAAAAACTAAACCACTTTGGAGCTCTCTTTTAAAACGCAGTCCACTGTTTCTGTTGCAGCCAGGCTTAATTGGGTCTGAATTGTGCAGCTTTAGATTTTGTCGGTTGGAGTTCAACTACCATCTAACCCAGAGGTGTATCGTAACCTGTCTTAAAAAGGTGATCAATTTTTTTAGGCTCTTACAGACCAGACCAAAACCCCCTCAAAACATAACAAGAACGTAGGGTCTAGGCTAATTACTTATTTTAAAGGCAAGTGTCAGGCATGGCATTCCAGATGCAATTCAATCGGACAAACTACCAGATTTGAAGCAAAGCGGACTTTATTCATACACTATAGTTAAAACAAAACAAAAAGAAGAAATTGGGACAACTTAACTCTATTGGAAAATTCAACAGAATAATAAATTTATTTAGCTACGAGACAGTAACTGTTCCAAAAATAGTAACAGCCCATAAACACACCCTTGGCAAAGGCAAATTCAGTAAAATAGACTATCTCATGCAATTCTCCAGTCCAAGAGGAAAAAAGCCATTGAGAAAATTGAGAGAGAGAGAGTGTAGCAAGAAGAGATACTACTGAAAGCTAAAACTAAAAATCTTGGGTCAGGAGGAACTTGACCCCACCCATTTCAGGCTGCTTCTATGTTCCAACTTTTAAAAACAAACCCAAGGCCTCAGCTTTTTACTTTTTTTGTATTGAAATATACAGCTCAGCACCCTGCCTTAAAACATCTCAAAATGGATAAAATGCACTCTTAAAGCCATGATTTGGAGGTGCCGGTGTTGGACTAGGGTAGATGAGGTCAGAAATCAGACAACACCAGGTTATAGTCCAATGAGTTTATTTGAAATCACTTGATGAAGGTCCAACACTCCAAGCTTGTGATTTCAAATAAACCTGTTGAACTATAATCTGGTGTCGTCTGATTTCTGACCTCTTAAAGCCATAGCATTGTCAAAGCTCGTATCGGTTCTCACAAGGCCTTCAATGAGATGCCATAATGGACTAATAAATGCGATTAGAGAATGTGGATGCAAAGGACCAGATGTTGAATAGATTGATAGTTTGGTTTCAAGAGCGATCCAAATGTCGGAGTCAAGTGTAGTTAGTGACAGGTGACACATCTGTTTTGAACAAGGATCAGTGTGGAGACCATGGCTATTGACCTTTTTTATATTCAGCTGTGGGATGAGGGCATTGCTGGCTAGGCCAGCATGTAATGCCCATCCCTAAATGCCCAGAAGGCAGTTAAGAGTCAACCATATTTTGGCAGATCTGGAGTTTCGTGCAGGCCAGACTGGGTAAGGCCAGCAGTTTTCCTCCCCAAAACTAAGCATTAATGAACCAGATGAGTTTTTCCAAAAATCAAAAATGGATTCATGGTCATTAGACTCTGAATTCAATAAAAATCTAGAATTAAAAGTCTGCCATCTGTGTGACAGGATTTGAGCAAGGATCCCCAGAACATGACTTGGGACTTTGGTTTAGCAAACAAACTAGGATTGTATATATCAAATGTACGATTTCATGGTGGTGTTTCTTCGTTATGCAAGTTAATTAGTCAGCAAATGAAATTCAATGCTGATAAATGGAGTCTTACATTATGGTAGGAAGAATATGGATGTCACTTATTACTTGGAAGGTGCAAGTCAGGGTGGGTTAGAGGAATAAAGGGATCCAAGAATATAACAACTGCTTATTGCAGTCTTGCGTTGCAGGTTAGTAAGGGCGTAACAAACACTAGGCTTCTTTTCTCTAGGGATAGACTTGAAAGGAAAACTTAAACCCCTATATCAAATGTTGGTTAGACCACAGTGTGCAGCCTTGATCACTGTATTGTTAAAATCTACTTTGGAGACCGTGCAGAGGTGATTTACAGGAATGTACCAGAAATACTTGGGTATGAGGTATTAGGAAGTGATCAATTGAGCTGCATTTGAAAAGAGGGCTTCAATGATCAAAGACAGGAGTTTTAAAATTATGAAAGGTTTTGAAAACTTAGATCTTGAGAGAATATTTCATCTTGTGGGGTACAGCATGACTAGAGACCATCAATATAAGATAGTCACCAAGAAATCCAGTAGGGAATGCAGAAAAATGTTCTTTAACCACTGAGTAGTAAAATTGTTGAACTAGCTGCCACAAGTGGATTAAAGCAAATAGTGTGGATGCTTTTAAGGAACAACTGAGCGAGTATATGGAGAAGAAAGGAATTGAGGCTTTATTTGATGCCTACAGTTGGGGAAAGATTTGCAGAAGTTAGGGTGGAATTTAAGTACTGGCTTAGCCTCTGTGTGTGTGTGTGTGTGTGTGTGTGTGTGTGTGTGTGTGTGTGTGTATACGTCTGTTCTTCATCCTTTGGCTCAGGTCTAGGTTAAGACGATACAAAATTCTGTTATCGCATTTCTCTTCCATTATGCATAATTCCAATTGAGCTAAGTGACCTGAAGTTTAATTGCAGTTTTGTGTTCTGTTTTGTATCGGGGCAAAAGGGTGAAAAATCATGCCAGTATTTGTTAGATTTCTCTTCAGTTTCTTTTTATGCCCCATTATTCATAGTTTGTGGTTGATTTTGTGCAGTTCAGTTTACTTATACTACTGTCGCATTGTCTTTGCTTAATGAAATTGGGAAGTGCTGACATGAGTAGTTGCATGTACAGCTGAGGTTTTATGTCTGCATTAGTTTAATCATCATCTTCCCAAACCACTCCGGTATTATTTTGAATCTTTTGGTTTCTTCTTCTTAGTTTAATCATGATGTGCCATTGTGGTGGCTGTTATGATCCCAGCTGATATTGCTACTGAACAAATCAGATTCCAGTATAAACTTTACTTTACTTTAAAAAAAACTTGCTCATCCTAAGATTTTCAGCTAATGGTCTAGTGCTCTTTCTCCTCTGTATAAGCACTCTTTCATTAGCATGCCAGGGTTCTTGCAGCCTTACCATACTAGTGTAAAATTTTATGATTCTTGAACAACTGAGTTATTTTGTGAACGGATTTTAAAAGTTATTGACGACCACCCATATATCACTAGTTTAAAATCCTAACTTTTAAAAAGTTGACATATGTTACCTTTTCATCACAATGACATGGCTGAACCTGGCCATTTTGTTGGGATTGAAGTTGAAAGGACATGTTTAATACTTCAAAGTGAAGAAGGAGATTTATATCAAATGTTTGTCTTAAATGTGAAACTCTCATCACCAACACTACCTGTACTATCAACCTTTTTTTTAAAACAGTAATGTGTGCTGTTTGATTTGCTCTTCAAAATGGAATCCCTTCAAACTGAATTGATTTTTTGCAAAGGCCCTTCCCTTAAGCTCCCCTGAATCATCCTTTCCTACAGCAAGACTCTTGAGCTCCAAGTTTGACGTTGCCCTGCAACTAATAGACTAGCCAGAGGGTCATGTAAATATGAAGAGGGCTATACAAGCACAGAGTACATGCCAGGTCTCTGTGGAACAGTCCAATTGCCAATAAACTTATTTATCTTGAGGATCCATCCAATCTCTTTTTGAATGGCTTCACTTTGTACAGCCTTGTTGGCAGGACAGTACCATTTGCATCCCACCCAAAAAGTAAACCTGTCCTATGGGTTTTCTCCCATCAGTTAATAAGACCAGCACTACTTCTGTCTGTTTCCTAACTACAACTCTTCTCAGTCTCTCTGAGAACACCCGAGGCTAAGCCAGTTGTTAAAAATCTTGAATGGTGCATTCGATCCTAAGATGAGCTTTTCATCTCTCATTCCTGCCATCACTAAGACTGCTTATTTCCAACTTCATAATATCAACTTTACTGCCCTAATTGCACCAATGCTATTTTGTGCATCCCAGTTTTATGCATTGACATCAAATCATCTATGTTGTTACTGGGCAGTGGGGATGAGTAGGATGCACATTTCATGAAAGCAATGTGCAGCTTATCATTTCAAAGCTAAACATCAAGGTACATTCCTCTTGGCAGCAGCAGCACCTACTTCTCCTCCCACCAGCTAAGATATGAAGGGCCAGAAGCTTTGCGATGTCACTGCTCAAACAAGGGGACATGAATGACTCTTTCTCAGAGTCATTGTGTACAGCAAAAATTGGCCACAACTGCAATGAGGGTGAGTGAGTCTCTTTTGGGCATTTAGTATACTAGACTGCTTAAGAGGCCTGTGCCCTGTCTCCAGAGATTCTGCAACGATGTGGAATCTGTCTGAACCTGGTCTTTGTTCATCGCCAGTCCTTGCTGCTGATGGGTCACTGCTGCTCTCAGGTCTTAAAAGGATAGACGGTAGATATTTCTATCTGTTACATCTCCCCTTGTGACTGCATTTCTGACCCTGACTCCATACATTTTTTTTTTTCCTTGGCCATTGGTGCATTCTCCAGTGTTGAGTACCTGTTTGAGTTCATGTTCAATCTTGGTAATCATAATTTAAACCTTGGCTGATCCCCCCCCGCCGCCTTTTTAATGGTGTATTTTCTGTTTCTCCTTCCTCTACAATTTTGAGTGATGAAGTCTGTGGTGGATGAAAACCTGTACTCAGCACTTCAACATTGTCCTTCATTATTTTCAGTACCGATGCATCGACAGCTCAGCAGCCGGAATTGCAGCTGCCGCCGGCTTCACAGACGTCTGGCTCCAGTCAGCTGAAACGTCCAGCAGCAGCAACAGCAGTGGTAGCAGCTCCACAGGAGGTGGGTGGTACTTGTGATTTGAGTTTGTGATTGTATTAGTTTGTGGCTATTGTTGAGACTGCCGGTAGCATATCTGGTATTTTTGTTTTGCCATACATCAGGGATGTTCTTCCCCTCACTGTCTTCTCATTATTCCTTTCTTCCTCCCTGCAAGCCACCCAAGTGAACACGTATACTGAGGAAACTGTGTCTCAATTGTGGAGGCACTAATTATAATTAATCAGTCTTCCTTAAACTCACTTGGGGTGCCAGAGAACTACAGAATTTTCAATGTTAGACCCTTGTTCAAGAAAAGGTATAAAAAGTCAAGATGACAGGCTGATGAATGAGGGGGGCAAGTGACAGATGAAATTTAATGAATGGAAGAGAGAAATGAAACGGTTAGGCAGCATAAAATAAGTGCACAAGGAGGTGCAGGAGCAGAGGGACCTGGGTGTAAATATGCATAAATCATTGAAGGTGACAGGTAAGATTGAAAGAGCGGTTAACAAAGCATACAACTTCCTGGGTATTATCATTGAAGGTGAAGAGTGTGCAAGCAATGAAGTTGCTAAATTTGTATTAAACTTTGTTTCATTCTTAACTAGAGTATGTTGCCAAAAAAAACCAAAGAACTGCAGATGCTGGAAATCAGAAACAAAAACAAATTGCTGGAGAAAGACAGCAGGTCTGGCAGCATCTATGGAGAGAAAGCAGAGTTAACGTTTCGGGTCCAGTAAACAACTTTCGGAGCAGATGTTGTATGTTGTCCATTTCTGAACATTGCACTTTAAGAAGGATGGTGTGGGAGCAGGAAAAGATTCATGAGAATGGTTCCAAGGATGAGAAATTTCAGTTTTTGTTGTTGAATTGGAAGAGTTGAGACTGTGTGGTTTTTCTTGCTATAATAAGGTTGAAAGAAAATTGGGCATGGTTACTACCTAATGACATTATTTACTAGGCAACCCTGAGTAGCAAGTGCTTAAGATCTGCAATTCTCTGCCTTAGTATGGTGGAAGCAGGGCTTTTGTAAGGAATTGGATTGTTGTCTGAAAAAGTTGGGTGAGGAGGGAGGAAGTGCAGGATCAAAGGAAAATGCAGAGGTAGGAGTTACTTCAAGTGAAATTGCTCCTTCAGAGACTGCCTAAAGACCACCTCTGTGCTGGAATTATTCTCTTTTATGTTTCAATCCTATTTCAAAAGATTATAGCTTAATGCGACTTTTATTTTGTGTTTCTGAATAGTTGCTGACAGAATTGCTTCATTATTTGCCAAGCTATGCCAAAGGATGCACTATGGTATCAGCATTGCACATACACAACTGGGCTTATATAAACTTAGATTGTACGTAATCTAATTTGTTTAATTTTTTTTTATAAGATGTTGTTTAAGATTGCTAAATCCATACTAAAGGGCTGTGGATCCTCGTGAACTTTCATAGATTTTTTTTTTTCCCACTTGGCCTATGTCTATATACTGCCTTAAAGTTTCTTGCTTTACAAAAAAAATCGCTTGCCCCTTCCCTTTTTTTAAGACCGTGTCCTTTATTTTTGCTTCTGTCTTGGGGACAGCGCACCAAGATGTTGTCTGAGTCTGGAGATGAGCGGCTTGTAGAAAGACTGGAGGCATTAGAATTTTTTTTGTGTTTTTTGGAGGAAGCAGGAGATTAGGGTAGGGTTAATTGATACATTGATCTTCTCACCATGGAAACAATAGCTGGACCATAAAAATATAATAGAATGTCTGAAGGTGTCAAGGGGAAGCAAGATGTTTGTTTACAGAATGAATTATGCTGACTTGGAATTTGCTGAATATAGATTGACTGGTAACTTACAAAATTGAATTGGAGATGTATTGAAGGGAAGAATTGCAGGGAGCTGGTGGATTGTACCAGCTCTTTTCTCCAGAGAGCATGGGCTTAAAGGGTGTTCCCTATACTGTAAAATCCCCAAATAGACCATCGATATCTTTTGTGCTTCTCCCCCAGCCCCAGTCTCAATATTGTAACTGCATCTTTGGATATCTGCCCAACTATCTCTATAGCCTGCGAGCAAATGACTTGTCGATTCCAAGGTATGCTGAAAGCACTTGCTGACCAAACAAAATTTCTGATGGTGATCAATTGCCTATTTATTTCTGTTAATTACAGGCCACCCCTTCAGTACAAAGCGGAACAAAATCATGGGCACAGGCGAGTGTTACACATGGTGCACAAGGAGATGGTGAGTTTAAATCAACCTGTCAAAATACTGCTTGCAAAGGGAACAATTCAGTTCAACTTTGATCATGACAGTCTGCAGTATATCTATGCAGTGTGTTAAATGTTCCAAGTTTCAATTGGGGGAATTGAGAATTGAATATTTCACTTTATTAACTCATTTGATGACATCTGATTTCAGCTGAGTTGCTCTGCTCGGGTATTGGCAAAGGTTGGCGACAGCACTGTGTAGCCTTGAGGTGTGCCCGTTGCTGTACTGGGAATTTCTTCTATTTCCACCTTCATTACCTTATTTTGCATTATCAGCAGATTGCATGACAGGCCTTTTGGCCATGTACAGATAGGTTAGGTTAGGGTTTGTGCCTACACCAGTAAAATTGATTCCGAGAATAATGAAGGACACGTAGTTTCGTTGGGGTTTGGATTTAAACTAGACCCCAAAGATAGATGAAAAGACATTTGAGTGTAGAATTCTTAAACGACATGCTGGCAGTGGAATACTTGCCAGTGTGACACTTCGTTGGTCGGGCACAGGCTCGTGAAATGCACAGCAGTTTTCTAGTTTTCTTCCCAAACTCAGGTTTGTCTTCTATTGGACCATTTTTCCTCTATCCTTTGCCACTCTTGAGTAAGGTAGAAGATTAGTACAGATTTTGTCAGATGGCTATGAACCTTGGCCCTAGAAGTGAACAGTCTTAAGTCTCTGTGTTGTCCAATTCAAGAATTGAAAGAGTGTTTAATACAGCTTGTGCATCTTAATATTTCTTTTAAACTAGAAATAATAACTGAAATAATCTGATCAGAGATGCTATTGTGATGTCAGTGTTGTGACCTGATTGGCTGGTTTTATTATAGTGGCTATGTTGCTTGGTGTTAAGGTGAGTACTCGTTTTTTTGAAATAACTACCTTTACGTTAAAATAAATGTAGTTCCATGGACCTATTCAAAAAGTGCATCTATCAGGAAAGTCTGACCCCACAGGTTTATGTATGAGAAACAAAAGGGGCAAAAGGAATTAGTAGGGGTTGTGTGTGGACCCCAAAACTGCATTAAGCAGGAAACTGGAGGTGCATGCAATAGAGAGAGATATTTGTAATTGAGTGACTTTTATCTGTATAGAGATTGGGGAAAATCAGATTAGTGCCTATACAGCAGAGGAGGAATTCCTGGAGTATATATGGGATGGTTTTATAGACAAATATATTGAGGAACTAACTAGAGAACAGGCCATCCTAGACTGGGTATTATGCAATGAGAAAGGAAGAATTTGACAGTCTAGCTGAGGTCCCTTGGGAATGAGGAACCGTAATATAGAATTCTCCACCAAGATGAAGTGAGTTAGTTGATTCTGTGACTAGCATCCAAGAATGCATGAGTGAACTGCAACAATTGTTCATTCTTGTCCAGAGCAAAAGTACAAGAATGGTGGCCATGCATGGCTAACAAGGGAAATTGGAGAAACTACATGCTGTACAGCTCTATGACTCTTAGATCCAAGGAAGGTGCATACAAATTGGTCAAAAAACAACACGAGCAGTGGGAGTAGTTTAGCATTCCTCTACAAAGAACAAAGGGATTAATTTAAAAAGAAAATTGAGAGCAAGAGTTAGCTTGCGGGGAGCATAAAGACTGGCTATAAGTTTCTATAGGTATATGAAGAGAGAAAGATTAAGCTAAATATCTTTACAGTCAGAGGCAATTTGTAGTGGTGAACAAGGGAATGGCTGACTGACTAAATAAATACATTGGTCCTGTACTCATTAAAGGAGGACGCAGGTAAAGTCGCAGAAATATTGGGAAACACAGGGTTTAGTGAGAGGGAGATACTGAAGGCAATCTGTTTGTAGGGAAACGGTGTTGGGGAATTTGATAGGATTCAAGGCTGATAAATCCCTCGGCCTTGATAACCTACATCCCAGGTAGTTGAAGTGACCCTAGAAATAGTAGATATATTGGTCATCTTCCAAGACTCTATACTCACTATACCCAGTATTTAAGAAGGGAGGCAGAAAGCGAACCAAGAGTTTATAGACCAGTCAACCTGTAATCAGTAATGGACAAAATGCTAGATTCCATTATAAAAGGATTAAGAGCTGAGCATTTGGAAAATGGTGGTCGGATCAGCTGGTCATTGTGGGTTTACAAAAGAGAAATCACGCTTGACAAATTACCAGATTTCTTCGAGGATGTAATTAGTAGAATTGATTACGAAAGCCAGTGGATGTGGTTTATTTGGACTTTTAGAAGGCTTTTGACAAAGTCCCACAAAAGAATTAGTATGTAAAGTTACAGCGCATGGATTGGGCCTAATGTACTGAGATGGTTAGAGAACTGGTTGGCAGATAAAAAGCAAAGGGTAGGAATAAACAGGTCTTTTTCAAAATGGAAGACAGTGACTATTGAAATATAGCCAGGATCTGTGCCAGGACTCCAGCTATTCACAATATATGAATGATTGGTTGGTTGGGGAAACTAAAAGTAATATCTCAATTTGCCAGTGACACAGCTGGGTGGGAGGGTGAGCTGTGAGGAGGATGCTGAGACGTTGCATTTTGGTTTGTACAAACTGAACGAGCAAAGGCATGGCAGATAAGGGGATAAATGTGAGGTTATCCACTTGATAGTGAAAATAAGAAGGCAGATTATTATCTGGCTCATGAGAGAGAGTAATGTACAATGAGACCTGGGTGTCCTCGTACACCGATTGTTAAAAGTGAGCATGCAGGTGCAGAAGGCAGTAAAGAAGGCGCACAGTATATTGGCCTTCATAGCAAGAGGATTTGAGGCCAGAAGCAGGGGTATCTTGCTGCAGTTATGCAGGGCTATGGTGAGACCACACATGGGATATTTGTCCAATTTTTGTCTCCTTTTCTGCTCTTGCTATAGAGGGAGTGTAGCGAAGGTTTACCAGACTGATTCCTGGAATGACAGAACTGACGTGAGGACAGGTTGAATTGGTTAAGATTTTATTTGCTGGAGTTGGAAGAATGATGGAGGAAGTCATTAAACCTATAAAATTCTAACAGAACTAGATTGGGTAGTTGGAAGGATATTCCTGATATCAGGGAGTCTAGAAGCGGGGTCGCAGGCTGAGGATAGAGCTGTACTGTTTAGGACTGAGATGGGGTGTAATTCTTTCCCCAGAATGGTGAGCCTGTAGTATTTGCTACTATAGAAAACTGTCCAGGCCAAAACATTTTCTGAGATTAAAGGATACGGATGGAAAGCAGGAATATGCTGTTGCGTTGGATGATCAGCCATGATAATAATGAATGATGGAGCAGGCTTGAAGGGCTGAATAGCCCAAGTCTCCTGTTTTGTATTTCCAAGGAAATTGTTAGCCCATCTAATATTAAGAACTGACCCCTATATTGGTGCTGTTTGTTCAAAATAATATAAAGTTGCCCAACTTCAGTTCAAAGTATCAACTGCTGGTTTGAAGCCTCTATCTTCTAATACTACTAAAGATAATGTAGAAGACAAATGTTGTTTGAGACTTGAAACTGGTACTTGCATTTTCTGAGACCAGTACCATTTATGCTTGTGACGTGCCTACTTGGCTTATTCTCCTCTGGCTTCATTCAGGTACGAGATTGAGACTTGCAGCATGATCTGGTTGATGCATGTTGTACACACAAGACAACTCCTGTATTAATTGGTATTCTGGTCCTTCAGAAAATAAGTTAAGGTGTGACCTTGCTGTTGGGTGTTTGAAGATTCCCCAGCACTATTTCATGAACAAAGAGCTTTTCCTGTATCTTGGCCAGTATTCCTTCCTCTCTCAAGTCTGAACCAAAAAGTGAATTAATTGCTTGTCTCATTGCTATTTATGGAACATTGTTAGCATAGCTTAGCATATGGATATTTCAGTCATGCAAAGAACCTGAAAAAGTCGTGAAAGCTGACTCAATCTTTTTCAAAAGATAATTGGATAAAAAGTTGGAGAGAAATTGCCAAAACACTCGGGCAGAGAGCAGTGAAGTGGAAGTATCTGGATGTCTCTAATTTAGAAATATGACGCTGGCGTAATGGGCCGGATGGTTGCCTCCTGTGCAGCAGCATTGTGATTCTTTGAAATAACTCGTTGTATGGAAAACTTTGAAAAGGGCTACATTAATGCTTGTTTGTGGAAGTGGAACACTCACTTGCTATTGGATGGACTTGCTTTTTAAAAAGTGAAAACCTCTTGCATTCAGGTGGAAAGGGATCAAACCAACAGTCGCCATTCTCTCGCGAGGAATTTCCAACCCTGCAAGCGGCTGGAGATCAGGACAAAGTTGGCAGAGAAAGGGACATTGCAGATCAGTCGTATGGGCCAGGACCAAGCCTCCGCCCTCAAAGTAAGCATTTCTCCTCCATTGCACATGTTTTTGCTTTTGGATTTTTTTTAAAGTTTAAAGTATGGCTACATTAGAGCTCTGAATTTTTTTTAAAGAAACTAGTTGGTCATGTAGAATCAAAGTGCTGCTTTTTCCAAGGATGTCACTGTTTTGTTTCTTTGCTTTATAATACGAGATGAGGTAGTTTGGGAAGCCAAAAAGCAAGTGGGTGTTCTCCAGCTGTGCAATGAAATTCGGTGTTTTCTTATACAATTGAAATTACAGAAAGGATCATTTATCCCAGGAGGAAACCCTTCTTGTGAAGGAAATCGAAATCTGAGACTTTTCCCCCTCCCATGTAGTTGAGGCTCGTGGATCAATTAAACCTTCAAAACTGAACTTCATCTTGTTAGTCAAGGGAGTTGTAGAACTAGGGTGAGTGAATGAAGCCAAGGTACAGATGGTTGTTTGGTGGAAAAGACTCTAGAGTCTTTATGATCTACCTACATTGGATTTATTTGTGATCATTGGTAAGTGAGGTTTTTATGCCAGTCTGCTAAACTATGTTGCTCCAGAGATGTACAAACAATGGATGCCCATATAGAAGCAACAAATCAGACATTGTCCATCTATTCACAGACTGGGGCTGGTTCTACAGTGCGACGGAGATAGGGCTATAGAAATAGACCAGCTGGTCTCAAATACAGATGCCGTTGGCTGAATGGTTTGCTGCTGTACTGTAAAATTCTATGAAAGGAACTTTTATTATAAAAGTCTAGCATCTCCTCTAATTTTCTGCAGCATCTAGATTTTTTTTTAAGGAAAGCAGGCTTTTGCCATGAGTTTCTTACAAGGAGTCTTTGGAAAAAGGAGTGACACTGGTGAGAATTATTGTTGATCCTTAATTGCCAATGGAAGGTCTGAGTTAGGGTATCTTCCTAAGTGGGTCATTTTGATGTTTTCAGATATTGGGTTTGATTATTTCAAGATTTTCACCTGAACATTTAATATTTATTGTATTAATACATTGTGATAGTCTGCACTCTGAACTGGCTGTCTCCATACAATAGCATTTTTCCCTTTTAAAAGACATTATGCACCAGAATCCTGAACGAAACTGATAACATACAGTACCATCAAATTGACAAGTAAGAATGACTTGGGTTTTGATGTAGACAGTTCATTCAAACATAGCTGTGAGCTACACTGGAAACATTATTAATGCATTTTCCTGTTTTGCAGCTGTTGCATGTCCTGTATATTTCAAACATCATTTTGACTTTGACTTTGAACTTTATTTGCATTTGACCACACCAAGGCTATCATGTCTGTCTTGTACTTCTGAAAACCTGGTCAGGTTGCCTTTGCTTCAAGGGGTGTTTGTTAAGCATGAATCTCTTTGAGAAGTGAATCATGACTGCTTTGAAAGCAAGGACTGTGATCTTTAGAGGAAGGCGTTGTAGAGACACCTGAAATTACAGTTTCTGTCAAGCTGAATAACAGATGTGGTGTACAAATTGTTGTCAGATAGGGGTGGTGGAGAGAGAAGGTCATTCTAAAGATCAAATTTCATGCACTTTCCCTTGCTGGCTTCCTTTTATGTCTTGATAAAAAGGTATTGATATAGCTGCACTGTTGATACAACTTCTAAAGCTGAGGTAACAGGGGGTTTAAGCATTCTCTTTGCTGTTGCTGGGTTTAGCTAAGCAGCCAAGAAGGGTGCTGTTATGAAACGAAGATTCACGTGCCATGCCACAGATGAATGGGAAGAATCAGCATGCTGTCGGTGCCTAGAATGTGAATGCCTAGAAAGATCTGCAAACTTACAAAACATCTTGGTTTAGTTGTCTCTGGGAATTGGCCAAGGTTACCACTCGTGACCACGTAGGACTTTAGCTACGGTAGTCTCCACAATCAGATCATTTTGCTGACTCAGTAATAGGCTATATGTAGAATGGTAACTTTTGGGGTACTGGAAAATTGCTAATGGCCTTAAGATCACGATTCAATGATAGTTGGCTCTATTTAGGAGAATGCAGGCTGACCATTTTCAGAGAGAAAACCTTGTGTTGAGGTTCAATTTATACAAAGAACGTGTAGATGGAGGAGCTTTTTCTCCTTGTAAAAGAGACTAGAACTAATGGACTGTATTGAAGTATAAAAGGTTTTAAAATTAAGACAGCGATTGGAATTTGAGAATCATTGGTTTGCAGGATTTTTTTTTTGTCCAGAAAACAGTGGAGACTGTCATTTGAACTTTTTGTAAGGCTGAGTTAGGTTGTTATTAGACAGGGAAGTCTAGGATTGAGAGCAGTCAAGATCATGGAATTGAGACCATGATCGGATCAGCCACAGTGCTTTTTGAATGCACGGTGAGCTTAGTGCTGAATAATCTACATCTGCTCTTAAGTCCTATGGTCCTACGTTATCACGGATAGAGAATTTGTTAACAGGAGATGGAGTCAATGTAAATGGGTTCAGTATTTGGGCTTTAATTATTTACAGTCAATATCAATAATATGAAGGGTCCAAATATATGGACGAAATAAATTTGCTGATGACAAACGGACAGATAAAAGAAGTGAATTGTAAGAAGGACGTAAAGATCCTTCAAAAGGAACTTAGATCGTCTGAATGGGCAAAAGATTGGCAGATGGAGTGGGACGTAGGAAAATATGAATTTGTCCGGTTTGGCAGGAAAAACAATGAAACAGCATATTATCTAAAAAGAGAGATTGCAAAACCTGTGCTACAGGGGGATCTGGGTACAAAAAAATTTGTACGCAGTTATTGCAAATGATTTAGGAAGACAAATGGAATGTTGTCACCTGATTTGAGGGATAATCGCCCTTTTTAAAAGAGGGGGATTTTGCTGCTTTGTTTAGGGTATTGTTCAGACTAGTTTCATTTTAAGAAAGAGTATAACTTCAGTAGAGTTGTAGTCATGCAATCAGAGCACAAAAGAGATGCTTTGGCCTAATTGGGTCTGCGCTGACCTATCCATGCTAATCCCATTTTCCAGCACTTGGCCCAAAGCCTTGAATTAGAAGCAGTGCAGAGAAGATTCACCCAGTTCCTTCTGGGATGAAGGGATTCCTTTTTGGAGGGAAAGAAAATGAGCTGAAAAGGCTGATCCATATCCATTGGAGCTTAAAAGAATGAAAGGTGATCTTATTGAAACACACAGTCCCAAGGGGACTTATAGTGGTTGACAAAAAGATGCTGCCCTGTGTGGGGGTAGACTCCCATTTAAAATGAAAACAGTGTTTTGAGGGTTATGATAACGTTCTTGCTTTTCTTTCCCTCATAGATGTGACCAGCTGGAGGGAGGGTGGTGGGCGGAATTTGGGTGCTCCGGGTGGCTCTTTGATCGAGGGGGAAACCAAAGAGCTAAGCCCAGAAGAAGCAGCAAGCTCTACAGCATCCTCAGCCGACCAGAAGGTGACTGCAAGGATGGCCGAACAACCACCTAGACCAGGGATCGGTGTACCACAGCAGGCAGTTCCCCAACCGTACCCTCCACCATTTAGGGGGATGATGCCAGCTTTCGTAAGTAGTTGAGAATTGGGCAAAGGGGATCGTAGGAAAACTTGCAGTTGACAGTAGTTCACATAAAATGCTATTCTGTTTTGATAACTAATATGGAGTCGCCTTTGAACTAGTGGAACTTATTTTCAATAATTAATGGGTGTTAACCATATTCCATTGCTTCACAATGTATCCCCCATTTAAAACTAAAGCTCTCTTCTTGAAGACCGGATTTGACTGACAATTCTAGCTGTATCATTTAAGATCCAGTTTATATTTAGTGACAAAATTCCCATAGCAAATGACATCACTGTTGAGCATCTCAGCATTTTTACATGTGATGGAAACCTTGCAAAATTTTGCAGTCGCTCTATAAATTCACTGCTGACCAGAACTCCTTTACAAGATCACCTTGGGCCATTTCACTTCCATGGGCCATCAGTCAGATTGTTACTCGAAGCCACAGCACTGTGGCTATCACGGTTGTATGATAGTGAAAAGGGGGTGGTGGGTTAAATGATAATGTATTGGTTTAAAAGGAACACCCATTGATATACTTATATTCTTTGCCACAAGTAAACCACCATGGACATTCTTGGGGCAACAGGCAGTTCACAATTTAAATTCTAGTAGATTAAGTTTATTTCTAAAACATTATCACTTATAATTGAAACCTATTATTTAAGATGCAGGGTAAAGACGACAACAAGAAGCTTGGAAAGCATTGCTTACTACAAGAAGTTGAAGTTTGATGCCAGGCTTGAATTTAAGAGTTTGTAGATTGCTAGAAAGAAAGCCTGAGGGAGTTATGAGTTGGGGCAGGTGCCATTGCACACTGTTCCTGCCTGTGAAAAACGTCTTGGCAATTAGATTGATTCAGTTTTTTTCAGATGTGTACGCAGATGTATGTGGATTGTTATTCGTTCATTTTGTGACTGGACTGTGTAAAAGGTCAGAGCAGCTGGCGATCTGCTCTAATTACTCCACACAAAGGAACAATTTTGCCAGTTGTGAACATTTTGTTCATTTGATCCAGCTCCTCTGTGGCTGGTCAAAACTTAAGCATGCTGGCGTGAGGCTAAGTGCTGTGTCCCAGCACTCCATCCTTGCAGTTTTGAATCACCATGTGTTGGCTTGATTCAGTTCGTACTAAGTAAAAATGCTGTCAATTCAAGCCTCACTCTGGAAATTGAACACTGGTGTATCAGCATATGACTGAGGGAATGCTACTTCATGAAAAATGCAATGCTGTGACAGTTCAGATGAACATTTAAATATTCTGGTACTGGTTTAAAGGAGAGCAGAAAGTTCTGACACTGAAATCATATTCCTGCTTTGAAGCTATTGGAAACAAATTAATCTGTACACTATTCATCAAAATGGCTGGGTTTGCATCTATAACTAACTGCATTTCAGTTTTAATGCAGCTGTAGAATTCTGACATGTCTCTGAGTCATGACAAAGACTATCAAACACATTACATTTTTCTTTGAACTGCTAAAAGTCAGAGTTGCCTTTTTAACTAGTCTGAATGGCTTAAAAATCAAGTAGTTGCTTAGTCCACTTTCCTTGACCCCTGTGTCATTTTGCTGTTTTCAGATGTATTCCCCATATTGTGGTTTACCGTTTCCTACGCCTTATGGACCACAGGGACCATACAGATACCCACCACCCGATGCCAGCAAGTAAGTTATTTTCTCCTGAGTGGTAATTTGTAGTTGCAAGGCAAAGTCAGCACTTGAAATTGAAACCTTGCAATTTTGATGCTTTTTAGAAGCTGGTATTAGACTTGCTTTGATCGGAGCACTACTGTGTTTGAGCCAGAAAGTTAATGCGCTCAGATCCCAATCTAGAGACTTGAATGCCTCACAAATGTAGTTTGTTGCAAAATGCCCCAAAGCATTTCCTTCAAAAATCATGGAAAAATGGGCATTGGGTTTTTCTCAATCCTCTTTGTGGATCTGAATACAATAGTGTGTGCGCTTCAAAAGTGCTTCATTGGTCCCTTGTGATATCTTGAAAGGTGCTTTCCAAGTTTGTTCTCTACTGACTTGCTTTGGCACCTTATTACAATATTGATTTTATAATCCAAAATTATTATAACATTGAACTTGTAGAGTTTTCATGACATTGTGCATAGTTTGTCATTTAACCATCACTTCATGGGCAGCATTTCTTGCAAAGAACACTGGAAGAGATGCCGGTCATTGGGACAAGTGTGTGGGAATGAGATGGCAAAACAAAACAGATTCTAGGTTTTTTCTTAAATGTGGGATATATCATGGCTCTGATTTGCCTTTTGGGAATTGTATGGGATTGGATGCAAAGCTGGCAGTTGATTTTTCTCTTCATTAAAGTCAATGATGGCATTAGGCATCATATAAATCTTGTGGCCTGCCCAAGTTGAAATGCCCTCTTGTTTTTCTGTCCTTTCTGTACCTGCTTCCCAACTACAGAAAAAAACTTTTTTTTTCATTTGTTTGCAACAAAAGTGGGCCTTTATGCCAATATATTTTTTTAAAAAATGAAAGAATTGCAGATGCTGGAAACTTGAATCAAAAACAGAAATTGCTGAAAAATCTCAGCAGGTCTGGCAGCATCTGTGGAGAGAATCGGAGTTAATGTTTTAGGGCCAGTGACTCTTTCCCCCCCCCCGCCACCACTTCAGAACTAATTTTTGGTGGAAAAAACAGTTATATTTATGTTCTCTGCAGTTTGCCATGCCTCCTGCTTTGGAAAAATGCCTTGTTTCATGCTGGCTCAAGCTTCCATTTGGGGTGTTTTAAGTCTGGCTGTTATGAGAAAAAAAATTAAAAAGTTCAATAGACGTTTACAACAGTTGGCAAGATATTGAGCCATACAGACAAGGAACGTCCAAGACAGCAGAAAAGTTAAAAAACCAAAAGAACTGCGGATGCTGTAAATCAGGAACAAAAACAAAGTTGCTGGAAAAGCTCAGCAGGCCTGGCAGCATCTGTGGAGGAGAAAAGAGTTAACATTTCTGGTCCGGTGACCATTCCTCGGAGCGGAAAAGTTACTTGGTCAGCTGAGGAGGGATTCCCAACCCCAGATAAATGTGGATGAGCAGTAGGCAGGGTATGTTACTATGGGGGGAGGAAAAGCCAAATTTAAAATGATGGTTGATCATTTTCATGTTGATCAAGATTGTGCTGACCCCACAGACCGAAGGAGAAGAGACTTAGCAAATCCTGGGTTCAGTTTCTTGCAGCTGTGCTTCAGGGTAGCCTGGCTTACTTTCTGCTGTGAGAAATACTCTTGAATGGAGGAGGATTTCATCTTGGAGGCAGATTCTTGATTTGTCAAATTTATGGCATAGGAACAGGCTGTCTGGCCCACTATGTCTATGCCAGTCATATTGCTATTCTAAACTAATCCTATCTGCATTCATATGGTCCATTTCCCTTTGTTTCTTGCATGTCTAAGTGCCTCTTAAACATTCGTATCTGCTTCTACCACTTCTGGCAGTGTGATCCAGGCTCCTATGCTCTTGAACACACTTTTTTCCCCCTTCTCACCTTAAATCTATGCCCTCTGGTAGTTGACGTTTCCAGCCTGGGAAAAAGACTTTGACTATCCACTATCCATGCCTTTCAAGTTTATATTCTTCTGTCAGGTCACCCCTCGGCCTCTGATACTGTAGCGAAAACATTCCAAGTTTGTCCAATCTCTCCTTACAACCAATACACGCCAATCCAGGCAACATTCTAGTAAACCTTTTTCACCCTCTCCAAAGCCTTCATGACCTTTCTGTAGCGTGGCGACTAGAAGTCCCCACAATACTCATGTGGCCAAACTAAAGTTTTGTACAGCTGCAACAGGACTTGGAAATTTTATGCTCAGTGCCCCACTGATGAAGGCAAACATACCATACTCCTCCACCATCACGTCATCCACTTGTATTGCCACTTTCAGGGAGCTAGGGACTTGGACCTCAAGATCCCTTTGTGTATCAGAGCTCCTGTGGGCCTTACCATTTACTGAGTTTCCTCTTGCATTTGACCTCGCAAAAAGCATCACCTCTCGTTTTTGCAGATTAAACTCCATCTGCCATTTCTTTGCCCAACTTTCCAAATGACTTGTATCCTGCTATATTCTTTGATAACTTTCTTTACTATCTACAACTCTGCCAATTTTTTGTGCCGTCTGCAAACTTACTCATCAGACCACCTACATCCAAATCATATTACAAACAGAGGGCCCAACACTGATCCTTATAGAGCACCTCTGGTCACAGACCCCCAATCGGAAAAACGCCTCTCACAACTACCGTCTCTGCTATGGCCAAGCCAATTTTGTATCCAGCTTACCAACTCTCTGTGGGTCTCATGTGATTTAATCTTCTGGACCAGCCTATCTTGGAAGGATTTTGTTAAATGCTTTAAAGTCCATGTAGAAAACATATATTGCTCTACCTTCCATTAATCATATTGGTCACTTCCTCAAAAAATTCATTTGAACTTGAGACAAGACCTCTTATGCCCAGAGTTATGCTGACTGTCCCTAATAAGTCTATTCTTTTCCACATGTGAGTAAATCCTGTCCTTGATGTTCTCCAGTAATTTCTGTTGTAAAGCTCACTGTCCTATAATCTCCTGAATTATCCCCGTTCCTGCCCTTAAGAGAACAGCATTGGCTATTCTTCAGCCTTCTGGAACCTCATGTGGCTAAACAGGATATAAAGATTTTCTGTCAAGTCTCCAGAAATCTCCTGTCTTGTGGGTTGGGGATCAGTGGTCAAGAGTCTGGCAAATGGGAATGCGGCTGAAGGGACCTGCCTGAGCCCAGAGGAGATGGTCAGAAGCCAAAACCTTTGCTCTTTGTCCAGCCATGTTTGGACCCGAGGTAGTGCGGGTTTAGACACTGTACCTGATATGGATAGAGTTTGCGATTAACCACAGTCAGAAATCCTACAGATACTTGCATGTAAGGAATAGCCTTTTTATAATACCCTGGCACCTTGTCTAATTTTGGGCACTGCTGTTCAGGAAGAACATGAAAACTTTATTTAAAGAGGTTTTAAGAGTGGTACTTGGGATGATGAGCTTAAGTAACATGGTTAGATTGGAGAAGCTGAGCCTTGGTGGAGAGCAAATTTAATAGCGGTTTTAAAAGTCATGATGAATCTGGATAAAGTATGATATGATAAATTGTTCCAATGGCAGAAAGTCCAAGAACCGGGGGCACCAATTTGAAGTGATTGTCAAAACAACAACAGTAAGAGTGTATTTTTTTTTCTGGCCACAAATGGTCAGAATTTGCCTGAGAGTGAGATGGGAGCAAATTCTAAGAGGCCTTCAGTGGGGAACTAAATAAGCATATGAACACAAAATTAATAGTGCTTTCAACAGAGGAAAATATTCACAGGAGCAGTATCAATGCAAAATTTGACACATGTGAATGTGAGGGATTGAGTCAGATGAACAAATATCTTGTATCAATTTAAAGGAAGGTAGATGTTGACAGTAGTCATGCATGTAAGTGGGATCCCAGATCTTGTGATCTCAGCAGCTGAGAGCTCAATTTCAAATGACAGAAAAATTAAAATTGGGAAAAGATCAGCGCAGTAAGGTACTGGAAAATCAATAGCTTGTGTACTTGGGCACCATGTTCTGGCATCACAAAGCAATTAAAATGAAAGAAGGTAACTGGAAACCAACCTTCTTTCATGGGGAAAATCTTGAACACAGCTTTTGTGGGTCTGAACTGAATTCGTATTTATTTTGCTTTGCCTTTGCCACATAAAACAATAGCACCTTGTGTACACTTCTTCATAGATTTCCTCGTGTACCAGGACCTCGACTTCCTCCACATCCAACGCGGATGTCCGAAGCAGTGAAAAGACCCTCCATCCTCAAACAGGACGACTTGAAAGAGTTTGATGAGCTTGAAAATGAGACTGATGATGGATGGGCTGGTAAAACTCTAAGGGCTGGGAGAACATCTCCTGTTGTGACCTTTTTTTATTTTAATTCTTCAGCTACCAGAAAGTCTGTGGGAATTTGTTTCACACCAAGCAGTGTTTTAAATTTGTATGCTGTTGGGACATGACACTGAGACAGACAGCTACATGACTTTGTTATTGTGGAGTTTTGGAAATATCTTTATTATAGTATCAACCAAAAATTACTTGTGATTTTAACCAGTTGTGTTGCTTCTCTAATCTTGCTGTCTTTGTGCCTTTCCACACCCTGCCACCTCCAAGTTCTTCATCCTATTTTCGTTTCCATTTTCCAGTCTTGAGTTATCTTTCTTTCTCCCCCACCCCCCACCCAATTGGGTTAGCAATTGCAAGTCTGGGAACTGGAGAGAACTTTCTCTTGTAGTTGCACTGTTAATATATCATAATGACTGGAGCAACTGTATCTCCGAAGAGTGGTGAGGTGGGTACAGAGATTGTTTTACTTTGTGGGTGGGTATTGTGTGGTTCACTATACTTTTAAACTGTCTTGTTGCTGATCTGGACTAGGGACAATACGTTATGGAAGTGGAAATTTGAGCGAGCATTTACCATTCTGCTTGTTCCACTACTTGTATTTTTACTCTTACAGGAGCACACGAGGAAATAGACTACACAGAAAAACTAAAATTCAGTGACGATGAAGACGATGATGATGCCGAAAAGGGGAAATCTGAAAACTGGTCAGTATGATAAAACATTTGTTAATCCCAGTAAATGCAAAGAAGTGCAGAATTTGTAGACTTATGAATTTTTTGCATCTTTTAAATTCAATTTGTTTTTGTTTTTGTTTTTGTTTGTGTTTGTGAGGTCTTGTATTGAACTTGTGCTGTTGTGATTTGGTAGGGTTTAGCCGCATTAAAAATGTGGAGAAATTCTTTACAAAGGTAAAGGTTTGATTACAGTGCATTGTAGTAAAAGAGGAGAATTCATGCTGACAACTGAGTAAACTATGGTTTCATCAAACATAACTTGTTACCTTAATTTATTCATTTCTTGTTGGTTGAGTTTGATTCTTAAAGCCCCCTTTATACAATCGTTAGTTCCACTGCCTGTTCCTCTACACTCCAACCTTTCCATTTACATGTGTTTTATGGCTAATTGCACACCAATTCACTGCAGTCTGTTTTTTTCCATATTTGGCTGGGGAGTCAACAAAATAATCATTCTAGTATCATGGTGATCTGATATATAAATGCTTAGTTATTATTGCCATGATCCAAGTGTGGACAAGGTTGCTGTGTGCATTGATGAAAATAACAGTCTTATTCTTCTCTGCAGGGATGGCCAGACAAGTCGACCAGATAGACAGGAGTTGCGCACCTCTGAGAACAAGAAGGATCCCCCCTCAGAGGAGCATTTGTCTGTCAAAGCGGGTCGAGGTGAAGGTCCGATCTCTGCCCAGACTGAGTTGGGTCCGCTTGGGCCCCAACCACCCAGAGTTTCTGCGAGCTGGGGTCCTGCTGTGGATCACCAGGTACATGGCCAAGATGATCAATATAATGCGCCATTTTTTTTTTTCCTGATTGATGTTCATCTCTGTCGGTTTTCTCTAGAAGCATGATCTCAGTAAATGTGATGAAAAGGCTTTATACAATCCGTGGGTTTTTAATCAAACTAATTTGACAGTCAAATACTGTTGAAGCCCTGTTGAAAGAAACTTTGATTTCCCAAATGGTCATTTCAAAGCCCCCTTGTTTTCTTTGTTTTTGGCACTGTTCCATACTGGAATTAATGTTGATTTTGGAATTTTTGCCACTAGATAACTACTAAACTGAAAGGCTCACCTATAAAGTGAGGTTTCCTGGAGATTGCAGTTTCAAGGGGACAGCTACTACCAGTTAACTTTAAGTTGGCATCCTGTCAGATTGCTGGTGTTGGAATTGTTACAGTAGTGGGGATGCTTGTTTGCATTTGGGCTGGTGTCATTGTTGTTAGAGGACATGAAAAACTTTTTTATTTCTGAACTAAATTGGTTTTAAAAACCAACGTGGCAGTTCTTTTGTTTCACCTCTTGGGGAATCATTTTGCATGTAGCTTTGTAGTCTTGAGGTCCGTTGTCAGTTTTCCAGACCAGACTTGACAAATGAGCAGGTGTCACTCTGGTGAGCTGGAGAAAATTGGGATCTGCTAGGGCATGTTGATATTAAGGAGGAGCTGTTGGGTGCCTCGAATAACATTGTGGTAGATAAGTTCCTAGGGCCTGATGGCATCTATTCCAGGATACTGAGGGAGGCAAGGGAGGAGAATGCTGGGGCCTTGACAGGGATCATTATATCCACTTCAGCCACAAGCAAGCCCAGAAGAGTGGAGAGTGGCCAGTATTGTTCCTTTGTTTAAGAATGGCAACAGGGATAATCCAGGACGTTATCGGCTGGTGAGCCTTACGTCAGTGGTAAGTAAATTATTGGAGAAGATTCTCAAGGACAGGATTTACTCTCATTTGGAAAATAATGGGCTTATTAGGGATAGTCAGCATGGCAGAACATGTCCCAAAATTGATTTGAGTTTTGAGGAAGTAATGAAAATGATTGCAAGTGGATCAGTGGATGTTATCTACATGGACTTACTAAAGTATTTAATAAAGTAATTCATGGTAGGCTGGTACAGAAGATCAAGGCACATGGAATCCACAGGGAGTTACTAAGTTGGATATGAAATTGGCTTGGTCATAGAAGATGGGTAGTTGTGGACTTTTTTTTGGGACTGGAGGTCTGTGACTGGAGATGTTCAGCAAGGATCAGTGCTGGAACCTCTGTTTTTAGGTGTGTGGGGAGGTAGAATATAATAAAAATCGTATGATTTGGATGAAAATGTAGGTGGTCTAATCAGTAAGTTTGTGGATGCCAAATTGGTGAAGTTGTGGATGGTGAGGAAAGTTATCAAGGGATACGACAGACTATGAGTTGGAAAGTTTGCCACACTATGGGAAGGGTTTAGAGGCTTTGGAGAGGGTGCTAAAGAGGTTTACCAGGATGTTGCCTGGATTGGAGCATATTAGCCACAAGGAGAAGTTGGACAAACTTAAAATTCTTTTTGCTAGAGTGTCAGAGTCTAAAGAAGTGACCTGAAAGAAGTATATAACATTGAGAGGCCTGGAGTAGGGTGGATGGTCAGTCTCTTTGCCGGGGTGCAAATGTCAAATACAAGGGGGCATAGACTTGGGTGAAAAGGGGAATATTTCAAGGGAAGTGAGAGGCCACTTTTCAGTGCAGAAGGTGGTCGGTGCCTACGGCGTGCTGCCAGGGGAGGTATTAGAAGCAGGTAAGGTAGCAACAATTTAAAAGGCATTCAGACAGTCGCATGAACAATGTGCGAGCAAATGGAATCAGTTTAGAATGGCAACAAAATGGGCCTAAGGGCCTGTCCCTGTTCTATGTTTAAAAACCTTCCATGTGCCAATACTGTGAGCTGATTACATTTCAGCAATTAATCTCACTGATGTCTTAGTGGGGACTGTTATTCTTGGTGGAGACCAGGAGGTGTTTAGGATTGATTTTCAGCTGAGACACAACCAGACAGCAGTACAAGTGCTGCAGTTGACCTCCAGAAGGACTCATTCAGTTGCTTTCTAGTGATTCATACTAGGGAAGCACATAGTATGTGACTGAGTTGTTGTCCACCCAGGCAATTTGATAATCCTTGCTGTCCAGGGTTATAAATGAGTAACCAAAATATTTCAAAGCAAATTGCAGCTGTATTGAACTGTATCTTGCTTTTTTTCTAAAAAAAAATGTGGTAAAGGCCCTTTCTATCTGACGACAACTTCAAACACTGTGGGTTCTTTGCAAGTAATTCTGTCAGTGTTGCATCTTTTGATTCCTATACCTGGAGTGAATACGGTAGATGGAGCTTTGCTCCATATCTAAACTTAGCCAGGATTTCTGGGTGGAAAGTGTAGCAGTCCCTTGTAGTGCATGGTCTAGAACTGTTTGATTCTGCCCCACTGTGGATCTGAAATGCAAAGTGTTCCCCCAGCACTAACCTTTTGAGGTAGAAATCCAAGCAAAATTATACTGCTAAAAGTTTAACTTGCAATGTTCTTTGATTTTGGGGGACAATTATTTCTGCTGATCGTGAAAGATTTTAGGTATGCAAGTCTGCCTTTTAATTCTGCCCCTTCCACTTCACTTATCCTTACCCTCCCCTCCCCACCAACCCACCCCTCCACCTAACACTTATCACTGGGGTAAAATTTCTATTAGTTTAAACTCAATAACTATGTCTTTTTAGGGTCGAAGGACAGGCATGTGCTCACCTCACGAGCATCAGGTTGCTCAAGGTTCGTACAGCATCTACAGGCAGGCCGCTTCCCCCAGCATGCACCAGGTTTGTAGGGTTAGCAATAGGTTATGGTAGATGACTGACTATTTTGACGTTACAAAAAGTTTCTTGGTTTTGCATAAAAGTTAGCTTAACTACATCTTCTGATTTGAGATTCTGAGGGGTGGGCATTTGAAGGGTGTCGTAGTAAAGGATATTATGATTTCAGAGGTGTGAAAGAAACTGAAGTATCTGGAGAATCTGACAGGATACATGGATTTTATTGAAATGAATACTTAAGAGAATGTTACAGGTTTCCTGACTCATAAATCCTAAAGCATGCACAATGCCTATTTGGGTATATTTTGAGACTGTAACCGCTTGAAAGGGATCTTGCCTCTTACTGCGAGGCAGCTTTGTGCAATAGGTAGCAGTGTGTTTGGAGAGACTTCTTTTTGAATACAGCACAGGTGGGAATTTTAGATGATCTGAGGCAATCAAAACCATGACAATGTACCACTGAGTGGATAATCAATTGATTAAAGATTAACATATTTTAAGTAACTTTTCATCTCGCTCCTTCACTCTCTCCTCTTCTCTGTTCCCTGCCAGTTCCCAATTTCTTTTCCTCCCATTATGTCCATGCAGCCCTTGACTTTTCCTTTTCATGTTTTTTTCCTTGTTTAAGCACACTGTACAAAGATTTCTTTCTTACAGGAGCAGAGTGGCCTGGGCCAGTGGTATCTTTGTGGTACTGCTGTGGATGTCATTCTCCAATGTCAATTGAGTGTTATTCCAGAGTCTGAGATTGTGTGAACCTTAACTACTAGAAGTTGCCTGTTGCAGCTTCTTCACTCCAGGACCTTTGTCCCATTTTGTTCTCTGCTGGCCAGCATTTTGTTCTTAGTGTTCTGGGATAGTGTTGCTATCTCTGTCGTCCTGAAGCCTGTCAGCTAAAGGTGTAGCTATGGTGCTTCTGAAATTTCTGTCTGTTCACAGAATAAACTTAATGCTCAGTTTGATTCAAGCAGCCTTGATAATAAATCTCTAAAGTCTGATGTTTCAACACGCACGGTCTATGCAAAAGCACCATGCCCTCTACCTGCAGTCATGCTGTACAAAGCATCCTTTGATCTGTCCAGAACTTGTGGTGAATCTGATGGGAGATGTATTTCTTTCCCACTAGCAGGCTACTGTTCCCCAGGAAAAAGCTAACCCTTCCCTAGTTAATCAAAAGGCTCCCGTGGGCGAAGATGAAGATGAGGCCTGGCGTCAGCGGCGCAAGCAGTCATCAAGTGAGATCTCCGCTGCCGTGGAGCGGGCACGAAAGCGGCGTGAGGAAGAGGAACGCCGCATGCAGGAGGAGCGTCGAGCTGCCTGTGCAGAAAAGCTAAAGAGACTTGATGAGAAGTTTGGCGCCTCCGAGAAACGCCAGAAGTCTGAGCAGGAGAAAGAAGAGGCTTCAGAGGAAAAAGAGAATGAAGAGCCTGTGGGCTCCAATAAACGGCAGAGAACAGCCAGCAGCGGCAGTTTTGAAATGACGCAAGGTATTTGTTTTTTACTATTTAAAGAATACTAGCATTTTGCTTGTGATTCTCCCTGTTTTGTGTTCAGACAGTGCTCTGCAACTGGCCATGCACGTGACCTTCTGTTCCTGTCCTATTTTGGGTGAAAGGTGCTTGTAGCCTTTTTCATTTAGTCTTTCCCACCCTGCAAGGCAGGCCTGCTATACTTCCAATTGACAAGCTGGCTAGAATGGGGAATATTTTACATAGAGATGAAGATTTCGTAAGTTTTTACCAAGAAGTTATTTTGCCATTTCACAGGTGACTGGGGTCCAAGCAATAGCTGCAAGCTTTTAACTTGGGACTTCCTTAGAGGGTCTAGAATGGAACAAATCAATTGTAATACTGACTTGTTTTTATTTTGGCTTTTTCACTCCCAGCTGAACCCCCACCTCCTCCCGAAAAGGAAACTGTTGAAGTGAAAGAGGAGGCAGGGGTGGTGAGAGTTGAGTCCAAGGTAGAAACAGTGGCACCGGGAAGACAACCTCCACCCTCCCAAGGCTATTCCAAGTATCAGAAGTCCTTGCCGCCCAGATTTCAAAGACAACAGCAGGTAAACTGTGTGATGGCAAGTAAACTTTTCTCGCCTGGAATTAAGGCGGTGTGTAGTTTCAGTTGCACAGACACTGGAGCAATTTGCATGGAAAGCTAAATAAACTTCTGTTTGTTTTCCATGTAAATTAATGAACAATCCACAGGAAATAGCAGAAGAACAGAATAATCCGATTAATGTGTGTTATTTGGTCTTGTGCACATAATTTGCATGGAGCAAATGATAGTTAAGAGGATCTAATAGGATAGACAAAGGAAGCTATTGCTGCCTTGATTTAATGCCAGTGCGTATTCTAGAATTGGAGATGGATCTTTCGGGAGTAAAATTAGGAAATACTTTTACACACTGAAGGTGAAAGTTTGCAACTCTAGACACAGTTGAGATCGGGTTAGTTAATTCTGAACCTGGAATTGAAAAATATTTGTAAGCATAGAGTTGAGAACTGATGTGCAGAGGTGGCTGAATGGCTTTGGATCATGGATCAGCTATGAATGAACAGGCTCAGGGATACGGTGTTCTTGAGACCAAGTTTGGCTGAGGTATTCACATCATACTTGTAATGGAAGCTTTTTTTGCATTTGTGGTTACCACTTGTTCGGTTTGCTGTCCATCAAAGAAGAGATCTGGTAATAGGTTTTGACTTTTAGAGTCATAGTTATACAGCACAACTCAGGCCGTGAAATAATGCTGAGGTTGTGTGGCCTGTCCTACCTCCAACTTTTGACACTTGTGGTATTAGCAGACAGTCCATATTTCAATATATACAAAATGATGACTGAGTTGGGGAAGAGTTTGAATACCTATGAAGCTAATTTTTTAGCTGGATTGTGGGGCTACAGGGAGATCTGACAAAGCGAGGTCCAGTTAGAAAGAAAACATGGTCAGAAAGTTATGTCTGGCATCATGCTGTGCAAGATTTTTAACAGGCCTCTGTTCAAAGACCAATTTGTTAATCCAGATACCACTGAGGTTGGACTGTCAAGTAAGAATAGCAATACGCTTGGCTATGATACCACCCTGTAGTCAATTGACCTACCAACTCCCACTGCAAAGTAGTGGATAAAGGTAGTTTGCTGAGTCAGGTAACTGGCTGCAAGCCTGTAGACCTTTAGCGTCCTTTTTTGATCAAAGACAAAGGTCAGGAAAATGACGACAGTACAGTTTTCAAGACTCTTGTGCATGTACTGTAGTGCTGTGGCACCTGATATTAGTTGTGACATGTGTTATCTTTAAAATTCAGGAGCAGCTTCTTAAACAGCAGCAGCAGTGGCAGCAGCAGCATCAGCAACACCATCAGCAGCAACAGCATCAGTCTTCCCAGCAGGCCCCTCCGCAGCAACCAGCACAGCCGCAGCCTCTTGCCATGGCCCCATCGGCACCCATGCACCCTCAGCAGCAGAAACCCATGTACCCAGGCTCCATTGGCCGCCCACCACCACCTATGCCCCCGATGGGTTATGACCCACGTTGGATGATGATGCCTCCGTACATGGATCCTCGTATGCTACAAGGCAGGCCCCCTATCGACTACTTCCCAGCTGGCGTTCATCCTTCAGGTGAGTGGGCAACTTCTGGCGTAGAAAATATTGTCCAACACTGCCCTGACTTGTGTTTGTTTTTTTTTTCATTTAAATGTTGAAATCCAGAAGGTTGCACACGTTTTTAAGTGGAGAATTTGCAGAGTTTGTTTAACTTTGAATGGTGGATTGAGCCACAACATTTACTCTCATTGCTGCCACCTTTGTTGTGAGACAGCTTGGACTAGAAGTCATCCTGATGGCAATTGCTGGTGGTTAATCCAAATTCAACTCGCATGCAGTTTCATAGAATTCGTACAGTGTAGAAGCAGACCATTCAGCCTATTGAGTCCTTACCAACCCTCTAAAGAGCATCCTACCCAGATCCACCCCTCCATCCTATCCCTGCAACGCTGCATTTCCCATGGCTAATCCACCTAACCTGCACGTGTTTGGACTGCGACACGTGGAGAATGTGCAAACTCTACACAGCTCGAAGCTGGAATCGAACTTGATTCCCTGGCGCCGTGAGCCAGAAGCGCTAACCACTGAGTGACTGTGCCGCTGGTTACGAATTCTCGGCTTCTGTTTACTTGTCCCTGTAGTACTGAACACTCTACCATTTTTCAGTTAGTTTAATATTTGAATCCTAATAGTCCAATTTTTTTCTCACAACTTGACTTTGTGGGCCTTGTGTGAATGGCATTTCATTAGACCAGCCAGAGTGCAAGAACAAGACGAAAGACATTTCGATTAATTTCTCATTTTGTTTTAGGTTTAATGGCTCGTGAGCGTTCAGATAGCGGTGGTTCTGGATCTGAGCCCTTTGACCGACACCCTACAAGGGGTACGCCTC
The DNA here is from genome assembly GCF_021869965.1 of Rhincodon typus. NCBI lineage: Eukaryota > Metazoa > Chordata > Chondrichthyes > Orectolobiformes > Rhincodontidae > Rhincodon > Rhincodon typus. Next base: position 18,598,269 of record NC_063366.1, on the reverse strand, counting down.
CTATTGACCCCAAGTTAGCCTGGGCTGGGGATGTGTTTCCACCAGCAGAGATGCGACCTTTGCCTTCGCCAATAAGACCACATGATGAAGATGACAAAAGTTTGAGGTCTGTTCAGATTTGCCTTGACACTGAGTGAGGGCCTTTGATACCTGGGGAGGTGTGGTAACTTGTGTTGGTGGTTGATGCATCTTCACAGATGATTTGTTTTGCAAGAAACTGCCCAGACTCTTTGAACCAGCTGCAATACAGACAGTATAGTTATTGTCTAACTTCAGTGAAAGAGTTCTCTGCTTCAGAGCCAGAATGTATTTGCCACCATGTTGGATGCAGGTGACTTAGTTTGCTGCTGAATGTCCCAAGCTCAAAATTTAGGGCTATAAAATACATCTTGGCAAAAAATGGTTTGGAAGCCTTAATCTCACTGTCTTAATCAAGAAGTTGTGCTCATAGTTGGCCAGTGATTTAGGCATTTCGGGCAAGGCCTTTCTCAGTTTGACCCAAGAAATGTATTGCAGCAAGAAGTTGTGTCTGTTGACTCTGCTTCAGATATTCAGTTCACATTTTTACCTCCCAAGATGGCATCGTCCTTGCTCCACCTGCTCCTTTGATAACTTTGTTTTAGCAAAACTCAAGTAAAGATGTTCGTTTTAAAATTGCTGACTCTCCATCTGAGGGAAGAGTCTTCGTCTGCTTCTCAAAATTCTTCCTATTTTGATAATTTCATTAGATTATATTTTCATCTCTACTGCAGTGGAAATCATCACAGCACTTTATTTCAAATGAACTGTATCTCTGGAGAAACAGATGCAAGAGACCAAACCTAGACATTTCAGTTCTGTGCCCCAACATTATACTGATGTACTTTCTAGATTCAAATGCAGATTGTAGTGAATAGTGCATTTATGAATTTAACTTATGCAGTTTTAACAGACATCATCTTTATGCAATTATTTTAGTTCAGATAGCCCAATCGTGAGGAATAGAACTAGTCTGTTCTCTGCTTTTATGAGCATTTATGTGCAGCATTGTGCATTACAGATGTGTGCCTCCATATCCAATCCACAGTTTCTACATGAGCCCAAATGAATCTCCAGCTGATACTTGTCAAGTGAATCTGAATAAGCACTTGGTGCATCTATAGTTGATACACGTAGCCAGGGCTCAGTCATCAGATGCAACTTGGCAACTGAATTATTTAAGACCGAATTTGTTCCAAGTTAGCAGATCCCAGGCAATACTTCACTCGTTGGGAGGATGGTAATGAGGCAGAGGATTGGTCAGATATGCTCAATTTCCAAATGCAAGTTAGCCTGTTATCTTTCAGCGAAAATGTGTCTGGGGATTTGCCGTGATGTCCAGTGCATGCAGAAGTTTCCCCTTCCAAGTTGCAAGCAGATTACCAGCACGTGCTATTTAAGCTCACATGAAAGTCTTTCAGTTGGAAGGGCAGAGTTGTCAGCAGCTTTTGAGGTGTCATTTGGGAAGAGTCAGTGCTAAAGGGAGGGGCAAGATGGGGATATAGGCAAGTTTGAGTACAGTATAAATGGTGATATTTTAGTGGCTTATAAGTGATAACAGGCTATTCAGCGTTTTTGTAATGTAACATGTTACGCCATTATCTGTTCCTCATTGACTTTCTTTCTTGCACAGAAGTGAAACCCCACCAGTCAGACATCGAGACACAGGACCACCTCAGTCCTTTGTGAGTGGTCTACAGGTTTCAGAGAGTGGACCTCGGCATGTTCCCCAGATGCAGCGATACACACTGATGGACCGCCTGGATGAGCAGAGACAGGCCCCCTGGCAGAATTCCCTGCCCAGTGTTCAGGCAGAGCTGGAAAGGGATAGGCGGGTGGAGATGTCTTCACAGCTTCAGCATTCACATCTGGAGCGCAAGGCAGAGCAGGAGTCAATGCCTATCCGAAGGGAAACCACACAACTGCAAAATGAAGACAAAAAGGTAGAACAGCTCGTGATGCATGTGTCACGGGAATCTAGCCAACTTTCCAACACTCTGAAGAAGGCAGCACCCCATATTCAGGCTGTGGAGGTTCTGCAGCACAAGGAAGACCACTCGGTTAAAGAGAACAAGCAAGACGAGAATAGAAAAGGTGACAAATCCAACCGTCAGGATGTGCACAGACCTCAGAGGAAGGAATCAAAAACTGAAACCCGATGGGGACCACGGCCTGGCAGTAAAAACCGTGATGAGATGAGTGATAAACCTGCTCGGAGAGCTGGCCCCATTAAAAAACCAATACTGAAGGACATGAAGCGTGAAGACAGTGAGCAGGAAATGGAGAAGGGCAAGCCTGCATCGGGAGAGAAGACCCTTGTTAAGGGGAAGGACAAGCCACAGGAATTCAAGCCCGAGGCTGAGCCTTCAAAGCAGGACTCTTCTTCAAGTTTGAAAGTGAGCCAGCCTGCCTCTTCTGTGTCTGTCTCCAATAAGCCTTCGCAAGGCCCTCCTGTCTCAAATGTGCAGGATGACAGAGGGAAGGCAAAGCCTTCTGGGAAGGATCAGAGGCCTGAGAAAGTCAAAACGTCCAAACCACCTCAAAAGGACTTGAACAATGGCCCTCCAGCCTCTCGGCGGAATAGAGACAGGGATAATTCATTTGACCGTAGTTATTCGGGACGAGGCCGGGGCAGAGGACGCGGAGAGTTCTTCTCGCGGGGAAGAGGTTATCGAGGAGCCTACGGTGGCCGGGGAAGAGGAGGCAGAGGCCGCAGCAGGGAGTTCCGAGGCTGTAGGGAGCCCATGTACCGAACGGAGGAGAGTGGCCCTAAGAGCTCTTTCAGGCCACGGAACCCCAGTGAGACGCGCAGTGAGGGCTCAGAATATGAGGAGATTCCGAAACGCCGTCGCCAGAGGGGCTCAGAGACTGGCAGCGAGACTCATGAGAGTGCCAGTGATGTTGCTCACTCTGACAAAGAAGTCTCCTCCAGCTCCAAAGAGCCTCCCAAAGAGTTCCGAAATCCGGATCAAAGTCGTGCTGACAAGAAGAACAGAGCAGACCCCCCAAAGTTTGCAGACAAGATGCCTCCCCGGCTAAGTGACTCTTCACGTGGCAGGATCTTCACTCCACGTGGTGTGCCCTCTCGGCGAGGTCGAGGAGGTATGCCCCGTGGTGGTGGCGGCGGTGGTGGCGGAGGTGGCCGCCCTCAGCAAGGAGGCTGGGGGCCTTCTTCAAAGGTATCCCCTCCCAAGAAGCAGCCCTCAAAGGAGCAGGTCAAAGCCCCAGAAATCAGGCCTCCTGATGTTCCCCCAGGCAAAGAGTCAGAGAAAAACCTCTGTGAGAAGCCACTGTCGCAAGTTGGTGAGTCTACGGCGCCTGAGGGGCAGCCTCACCGGTCAGAGAGGCCCCTTGACAAACCACCGAGGAGGCGGCGTCATGGGCGCTCACAGCAGCAGGACAAGCCACCACGGTTCCGCCGCCTGAAGCAGGAGCGGGAGGTGGCTGCCCGCATGAATGGCGAAAGAAACCTCTTCCCTGCTGAAGCCTTGCCGCCAAACCCACCTCCCAACCCGCAAACAGAGGAGATCAAAGAGGTTGTGCGCAACGCTGCCGGCACCAAATCCCCCGACTTATCCAACCAGAACTCTGACCAAGCTAATGAGGAATGGGAGACTGCTTCTGAAAGCAGTGACTTCACGGAGAGGCGGGATAAGGATGGCATGTTCGTGAAAAATGCCCCTGGGGGCATCAAGTCAATTGATTCCAACTCTGCCCAGAAGAAAGAATCGTCCAAGCGTAGCTTCTCCAGCCAGAGACCTGGGATGGACCGACAGAATCGGCGCTCAAACCCAGGAGATTCAAGTGGGAAAAGCAACCGAAATAGTGCTGGATCTGTGAGGAGTGAGAAGCGGAATTGGCCTTCCCCAAAGAATAGGAGGTGAGTGAACAGTGATGGGCATGAGGCAAGCATCTGATAGAGGTGAAGCTGAGGTAAAAGAATAAGGTTAAAAACTCCTCCAAATTTCTGCTTTTTGTGACAGATTGTGCACTTCATAGAGGGGAAATTATAGCAGTATTTGGTTTTGGTTACCTGAGTAATTGAAGAAATCAGCAAAGTTGCCTGCTACTAATGTCTGTTTAGTGACCCTTGTAGAAAGTTTAGATGAGACCAGAACTGTATTGTTCCTGATCTCCTCTGGTGTCCCCTGCATGCACCCACTGAACTCTGATTGCTGACATTTTAGTGCTTTAAGATGGCTGATATCTAGGTGGTCTAGGCTTTTCTGTTGAAGAAAGGCCTCTTCAGTGCTCAACTAATTGATTGCCAGTGGAACCATATCTCGGCATGAATGGGCAACTTCAGGAGTAGGGGAGGGTAGGATATTAAAGTATCTGTACAACACTTAACCTGATCAAGTCTGTGGGGGAGAGCTGTTTAGTTTTCAAGTCTGTGCCATTGAGGAAGTAAGGCAGTCCAGTAAAGAGTTTGAAATGTAACCTTGGCAGGCCAGTGGAAGACCGGACAACTCTCACCGCAGCTCTTCCTCAGAATGCAAGTGCAGTGTTCAGAGTGGATAGGATCATTCCCAGCGACTCTGCTGCCATCCAGAAAGCCATTGCAGAAGTCAACAACCGTCACAAGGATCGCAAAATGGCACCTGGCAAAATGAACGAGAAGAATGACATGCTGACACAATTTGATCTGAACAACTATGCAAGTAAGTCCAGGAAGAATGTCCTTTAACTGGGTGGGTTAAGGTGATGTGTTTATTGTGAGCATATTGCCCTTCCGTATTGTTCCTACGGCAGTGGTGGACTATGAGGTAGGTAGACCCAAAATTCTATTGGGGTGGTGTCCCCAAGTGGAGTCAAAAGATGAAATGGGAATACAGTTCCAATTCTGTCTGCCTCTTGCACTGACCCATCTTCCTACCTGCTCTTTTTTCTTCACTATTTTAGGTGTTGTGATTATTGATGATCACCCAGCAGTTTCTGCAGATGATGAGTCCATATCTCCTTTAAATGACGGCTTTACCCGTGTCCTTTCAAAACGTCAGAAGAGAATTCTGGATGATGAGCGTCGCAAAAAGGAAGAGCATCTACTGCAGGTAAACTGTTCAAAGGCAAGCTCTTGTCAGGAGTGCAGCCTGTGTTTAAAGATTATCTAGATAATGGTGAATCTCCATTGGTATTTAAAGATGATAAAGCCACAGATTAGTCTTGTGTTCAGGGTAGGGTCAATGGCATTGGCTATGTGATTTATTTCATTTGAGTCTGTGCTGAAAACCAAGGTGGCATATGCTAAAGGTAACTTGAGGACAAAAGTGTACTTGATTGTGGTGTTCTCCATGGGCTGCCATTATTGGAATCCATATCTTGTACAGATCAACACTTCTGAAAATGAAAGTCAGTTCTAGTCAGTGACTTTGTTACTTGGCACATTGCTAGTCTTGGATCTGCAGCCCAGCCATAGCACATGGATGCTCCTCTGCATACTGTTGGTGAACTGTTTCAGAAAAGCAGCAAATTTGCAAAATCATCAAATCTTGATGCTACTTCATTGTAGAATGTCCGTGCAGAAGAAAATCTGAGGTAATAATGCTTTTGTGCTGAAATGCATGGACGGTTTAGAGAAATAAAACTCAACTTAGTTCCATTTCAAATTAATTAAATGAACATAGCTACCCATTGCCTTTTTTTTTTATTTCTTTCCCTCCTGCCCCCCATCTGCCCCAAAAAAGTCCTATTGGACCTTCAGGCTGAGTGTTGAAATAACAAATTGCGAAATTAGTAGGAAATGGTGCCGATCAAACCAGAAACCTCATTGACCAAGACCATTTGCTGATTTTTGCCTTCTGCCACGTGCAAGGACTGACTGCCAGCTGAGTTTGAGGGGTGGACAGGGAATGGTTTTGGCAGTGAGTTGTATTTGGAATCATGTGTTTTGGTTATCTTGTGGTACCTGATACTTCCTAACAGCTTTAATGTAATCTTTATTCGCCAGAAGGGTGTTAAAATCTGTGCAGTGGATAATCTGCATCCGTCGTTACCTGGCTTCCCCAAAAAGCAGTCTGAGAAGGTGACTCTTTGTAACATGGAGTCTGAAGAGAGCTGCAAGGGTCAGACCAACACAGCTGATCTGGGAACCCAGATTTGGAATACCACGCATTCCGGTATGTCATTCTATAGTACGAATGGGAACATGAAGTGCGGGCATGGATGAGAAGTTTTAATGTATCAAAGTACATGTGTAAACCTGTAAGTAATTAGAAGCTTGAAGAACTTGGGCAATATGTTTATTTGTGCACAACACCCAGATGACATGTTCTAAGAAATATATTTGCTCGCCAAGTGAGGTTTTAATTTTGGCTGCAACTTTTCATTAAACTGTCTTGAGTACACTGACAATTGCTTTGTCTTATGTGTGACACAAAATTGCAAAAAAAAAAATTAATACTCATCTAGTTAATAGCTTGTAGAACATCTCCAGATACCTGCCGTGTGCCTAGGTCAGGAAGTGAGCCAGGGATTCAGCTCCTCTTAATAATTGAATTAATCCGGTTGGCAGTGAATGCATATGAGATGAGGATAAACTGAGTTTGATCATGATGGCCCTCATCCAATAACTATCAACATTTGTTTCCATTTATACTTGAACAAGATTGCTAGGAGCTGCTGGCACTGAGAGATTGACAGGCTCAGCATGTGTTAGAATCTTCCAGCAGGTGTAGTAACGTTTTTGTGAAGGGATACTTGCAGCATTCAACATTTTGGCAAGAGCAAATATAGTTTGGGTTTTTAATTTTTCCTTGTGCTCTCAGCTACCTGTGAGTTCAGGAGAGGTTAACAATACAGGTAGAAACAATTTGGCTATTGTTCCTGTATCAGGTTTTTCCAGTCAAAATGTGATACACTTACATGCTGTTGCAAAATTAATTTTGCAGAGAAAATTGGGTTGCTGGTTCTGACTTAGTGGGGTATCTCTGAATTTAGAACACTGTGGGCTGAAATCCTGATGCAGAAATTTGAGAACAACCCAGGCTTTTGGATGAGAGGTCGAGCCAAGGCTCCTTCAGTTTTGGGTGATTGTGATAGATGCCAACATACTTTTTAAATATGAGTTGGTAACTTCTCCCCAGTCTTGCCCAATAATTATCACTGAACCAAAATCAGATTTAGTGATCATCACATTGATGTTTTTGGCAATTTACTGTATTAAAAAGTGATTAGTGATTGCTATGTTGCAACTGTGACCGCACTTCAACAATAACAATAGCAGAAAAGGGTGGCAATGGCCTAGTGATATTATCGCTAGAATGCCAGTCGAGACCCAGATAGCATTCTGGGGACCTGTGTTCGAATCCTGCCATGGCAGATGGTGGAATTTGAATTCAATAAATATCTGGAATTGAGAGTCTAACGATTACTGCAAATCCATTGTTAATTGGAAAAACCCATCTGGTTCACTAATATCAGGGAAGGAAACTGCCATCCTTACCTGGTCTGGCCTACATGTGACTCCAGACCCACAGCAATGTGATTGACCCTTAACTGCCCTCTGGGCAATTAGGGATAGGCAATAAATGCTGCCTAGCCAGCAATGCCCTCGCCCTGTGATTGAATGAAAAAGTTGACTGTAAACTTAGGGCCATGCATGATGCTGCAGAAATGACAGACCTTTCGTGATAAGTCTTGTTGAAGGAGATGACTATAGAGACAGTGGATGCCTTTAAAATTCTGAAGATTGCGGAGAGGATCCTATTGCTGGAAAATAACAATCGTAACCCCATTATTAAGAAGAGAGGGAGAATGGAGTACCACAGACCTATTACTTTGTCAGTAGAAAATAATGGTGAAATTGAGTTAGCATGAACTTATTAAAAGGAAATCATGCTTGTAGCCTAGATCAAGTAGAATCAGTGGGTATGTGTTAGTGGATTTTTGGTAGACTCTTGATAAGACACTATACAGGAGATTCTCTAAACAAAATTAGAGAGCATTAAATTAGGAATAATATTCTGTATGGATTGCAAATTGGTTAACAGCAGAGTAAGAATGAGCAGATTGTTCTCGGAACGGCAGGTTGTGACCCAAGGATTGGTGCTACAGCTGCAGCAGTTCACGACATAAATGATTTAGATATGGGGACACATTTTAATAACATTTGCAGATATGTTAGTTGCGCAACTAGTTGGGAAAACAAGTTGAGAAATGTGCAAGGCTTCAAGCAGACTTGTCCAGACTTGGGTGAATGGACCAGAACATGGCAGATGGAATGCAATAAGTGTGTTTTTTTTCTTTTTTCTTAATTTCTTCAGTGGCGAGAGATTGGGAAGTCAGTGCCCAAGGAACCTGGATATCCTTGTTCCCAATTCACTAAGTTAGCATGCAGGTGCAACTAACAATGGGGAAGGAGAGTGAAGAAGGGTCTAGGCCCGAAACGTCAGCCTTCCTGCTCCTCTGATGCTGCTTGGCCTGCTGTGTTCATCCAGCTCTACACCTTGTTATCTTGAGGAAGGAGAGTGTTGTGTTGACTGCATTCACAAGGGGATTTGTTTACAGAAGTAAAGTGTACGCAATGAGCTGCCAGAGGAAGTGGAGGAGCATGATATAATCACAACATTTAAAAAGCATCTTGATGGGTATATGAATAGGAGGGATTTAGAGGAATATGGGCCAAATGCTGGCAAATGAGACTAGATTAATTTAGGATATCAGGTCGGAATGGACGAGTTGGACCAAACCATCTATGCTGTACGTCTCTATGGCTCTGTTGTAGTTGGCCTTGATTAGACTTCCCCTGGACTATTGTGTACACTTTTTAGTCTTGCCCAAGGATATACATGCAAGAGAGGGATTGCAACAGACGTTCACCAGACTAATTTTCGGGATGGCAGGACAGTCTTAGGAAGAGATACTGAGGAAACTGTGCCTGTGTTCTCTAGGGTTTTGAAGAACGTGTGGTGATGTTGTTGAAATCTAAAATTCTTCCCAGTTGTGATTGTTTGGATGTAGATGAGCTGTTTCTCCTGGGTGGTGAGTCATGAACCATGGAACATAGCCTTGGAATGAAGGCTAAGTCATGTAGACTGAAATGAAGGGTGCTGAATCTGAGGAATTCTCTACCCCAGGGAACTGATGAAGCTCAGTCAGTGAGCAGGTTCCAGACACACGCACATTGATTGCTGGAGTTGAATGACACCAAGGCAATATGGAAAAGGGTGCAGGAAAGTCATGATTAGGTAGGTAGTCAGCTATGATCAAACTGAATGACAGTGTAAGTTCAAGAGGCTGAATGGTCTGCTTCTGTTCCTACGTCCATCCGGCCTCATTAAAGATACTTTCAATGTGATGATCAAGTTCATTGTGTGCAAAGGTTCTATTAAGGTGCACATGTTCATCACAGCAATCGAAAAGTCCCCAAATGCGATTGGGGTGTGTATGATTTTGCTGTTTAATACTGAGTCTTTGAACTTCTAACCTTGACTTTTTTTTAAAAGAAGGTAAAACATTCTCCCCTCACTAATCTTGCAGTTGGCTCCCTGACTCCTCCAGCAGCCTCCGGTCTGGATACTTGGATCAAACCTCTGAATGTCTTTGCAGAGGCAGCCAGTGCTGAGGTAAGCAATGTTTCCTGGACTCTGTAGATGACGTGTGAATTGCCTTATTCTGATTGAAAGTATTCGTTTCTTGAGTATCCTGCAGATGTAAGCATGTAACTGATTATTCGGTAACCTGAATGTGTGTCACAGGCCACAGTTAGACGGTGAAACACTGGTAATGGACATCCCTTTGAGATTGTATCTGTGGAGCTTTTTAGCATTTGATGTATGGGTGGTTCAAGTTCTACTGATCAAGTAGTCAGAAGCGAAAATAGTAGCAAATGCTACTCAAAGGCTGATCTTTCCATGCCTTTATTCAGGTAGATCCTATGATCTTTACTTTTTTTTTTCCCCTTTCCTATTCTTGAACCCTAGTCCCCAAAACCTGCATGGCCACTACCCCAATGCCAAGCTTTTCCCGAAGCAGTGTTGCACAACACTGTTTTGTTCCTTCTCTCAACAACTCCAATACAGCAGGTAACAGCCATACAAATAGAAGGAGCCCCATTGATTTCTACGTCATTGCCTGGTTTTTGTTTTCGTGTATCGCCATTTCCCAAAATTAGTGCCACATTATCTGGAATAAAACCAGAATGTGTTAGCAATGCTCAGGTCAGGCAGCATCAGTGGCAATTGAGAAAGCTGACATTTTAGGTGGCTGAGGAAGTTAAAGATAACATTTGTTTTGAGTGAGGGAAGAGAAAAGAATAAAGTAGTAGGTCTGTAATGGGGAGGCGAACAGTAGAGATTAAATCACAAAGGGAATGATGATAGATAAACAGGAAAGAAACTGATGTCTGTAAGAGACTGGCCGAATCACAAACTCCTGTCTGAAAACCAAAAGAGAGAGGCAGGAGGGATAAACTAAAACTAAAGAAAAATGGAACAAAATGAGGGTTGAGGTTTTGATCTGAAATTGATCGTTCCAGACGACGACAACAGCTCAACCATGCCCATAGGTTTAATGACCAGGTAGCACCTAAACCTGCGATACTTAGAACCACTCCTCATCACCCCAATGTCCTCTTTTCCCTTTCCAGCACCTTTCCATGCAAGAGTGAAAGATGCAATAAACACCTGCCCTTTACCTCCTTCCTTCACCCCAGTATAAAAGAAAATATGATAGAAAGGGTATCTTGGTTTCTTTTATGTACATAATTCGTTACAGATGGCAAGATAGGTAGAGAGCACAGTTCAAGAGGCATGCAGTAACCTAAATTTATTGGAGCATAGAGTACAGAAGTAAGGAAGATATGCTGAATGTTTTCAAAAGACACTAGTCAGCCCTCTGCTGGAATATCGTGTACCATTCTGGGTGCCACTCATTGGTATCAGTGGTGAATAGGTTTGCAACTGGTTCCAGGGATGAAAAATCTGTCATGAAGATAACTTGCACAATCTTAGACCGTTTTCCTTGGAAAATGCTAAGAGGAGATTTGTTTGAAGTTTTCAAAATCTGATCTGAACAGAGTTGATAGGGAGAAACTGTTCAGGCTCATAGGAAGATGATCAAGAATGAGTGTGCGCAGACTTATTGATTTTACAAGAAATACATACAATGTGAACAAAGGCTCATCACTCGGAGCTTCAGGTCTGGGAAACAATGCCTGGAAGGATGGTGGAAGCAGGTTCAAGAAGGTATTAGGTGATTATTTCCATTTAAATAATGTGCAGGGCTACAACAAGAATGGCACCAAGTCATGATGCTCAGAGAGCCACTGCAGACACGATGGGCTGAATGATCTCCAACACCATTACCAGCTCGGAGATTTTCTCCATTCAAGGCCCCAAGCAAACAGTGCTTTGCTTGTACTTTACACTTAAAATACTGTATTCTCAATATGGCTCCTTTATGCTGGGTGACTGCTTTGTAGAACATCTCTATTTAGCATGCACTTGGGCTCGCCTGTCAATTTAAATCTTCTCCAAGCTCTCAGGTTAACGTCTCTGTCCTCTGCCTCGTGCAAAGCTTGAGAAACAGCAGTTCATCTTCAGTTGGGCATTTTACAACTTTCCAGATTTGGCATCGAGTTCGTCAGTTTCAGTTCATAACCTCTGCCCTGTTTTCTTATCTCTGTGCCAGTTTTGCTTTCACTCTGCTTTCAGGTAACAGCAGTTCAAGATTTGGCTATTCACATCGTCTCCAGGCCCACCTTTTTGTTTCTGATTCTCATTACCACTCTTTTTCAATTTCTTCTGCCTCCCATTCTTTGACAATGCACCTGCAACTTGCTTAAAACCTATTGTACTCTTGACTTTCTCCCCAGTTTGTTGAAATCCCAAAGATTGAATTGCCTGCTGCTGATACTTGCTGTGTAAGTTCAAATGGCATAGTCACCTTGAACAAGGGTATTGGAGAGCAACTGACATCCATGAAATGATAGTCTCACAGGACCTAACATACATGCAGGGGAGAGAAGAGACAGTAGATTTGCTTTTAGGAATAATACTTCAGTCTTGAAAGATTAATTAGCTTTGTAAGCAGGTGTGAATGTACTGGCTGTGACATACAGTTGCCAAGGAAAAGAGTTGACGGCTTGCATTTTTGAAAAATGAACATAGTTCACGCATCTTGATTAAACTGCAGCGTGTATGTCTCTGCCCTTTTTGTTTCAAGGCCAGCCAGACTGACAGTGGGGTGGATTTGAGCAGCGACTGTCAGGTCTCTTCAACCAGTTCCTCGCAGCGTAGTTCTCCAGCCAGCAACCTGAAAACCGACACTGGGGAGCGTGTTGGTCTTATTAACCGTATCGGTACAAAGGTGGTTGAGATTCGATCAGCAGAAAACCAGCTCCTAGAACCCAAAGAGCAGAGACAGAGACCTACTAGAACAGGAGCACTGAAAGAAAATAAGGTATAGCACTTACTGTGATGACACGGCCTCTCTAATCACCTTGCTTGCTGCACAACATTGTTCTGAATGTACTTATTCTACTGATTACCGGTCACCACTTCTGGTAGTATTCTTGCTTCTCTTCATCGCCCAACCTGCCCTTCAATTGCCATCCATAATGCCCATTCTTCATTTGTGACTGTACACAGTGAGTTTCAGCAGGCAAAGTGTTTCACGGAGGTAATTGCATCTATTCTGATGCTGTAACTGTTTAGCCTGTGTGAGGATAAGTGCATTCACAGAACCACTCTCTACTTTTCTAAATGGCTTTTTGAAAAGCATTTTTGAGTGAGTTCTGATTTTATTTGTTCCTGGGGCACAGCTCTCTCCCATTCCCACTCCCTCCTTCCCACCTGCCATCACTACATTGCTTTGCACTTTAAATGCAGTTTAATGTTTAAAAATAAAGTTCCATGTGTCAAAAGTTAATTGTCATTGAAAATCTTTCCAACCTTGTGGCAAATATGCTGTAACATGGCAAAACTCTAGAATTAATGGAGTGCAAGGGCTTGGGCTATTAGTATACAAAAATTGCACTAAGATTTCAAATCATACACTGGTCGTCGCATCATTGAAAAAGATACCTTTAGTAGAAGGATAGCTTCTCTCCTAGTATTTCCTGTCCAAGTGTAAATCTCTTTTTAGGCCCACAACACTTTTTTGATTTCCAGTTTTCTCCATTTTTTTTTGCCACTTGTGCATATTTTCTCCTCCCTCTGTGTTGTCAGCCCTGCTCGCAGGTGCTTTGGCTGCGTCTGCTGGCGTTCTACATCTTCTTTTTAAAAAAAAAAATAACAACAACAACCTCCCCTCTCTTCCCTCTTCCTCCAAAGCTGCCTTTTTGGCTGTATTTTTGATTGTGCTCCATCTACTTTCCTCTAACTAATTAGATGTCACTAAATCAGTTCGAGTCATTGTCTTTCACCTAGGAAAATCTAATTGCTATTGGAACTGCATGTACTTGTTTTCTTGAATAGCAGATCACTCATAGAAGCAAGGATTTTTGACAGGTGGTGATGATGTAGCATGTGCTTGTAATACATGCAGCTCAGCAGTAAGAGAGATTTTCTTTGAGTGGAAGGAGAGTTGCACGTTGAGTGGGATTGTTAATTGTACTGCAGATCATGCTCCTAAAGATAAACAGTAGAATAATATTGGTTCAAAGTTTACTACTTAGATTATGGGCCTTTCTATCTTCTCACTCTGAATCTACTTTAGTTGTAAGTTTGCATTGTGCCGATTTTAGGAGATATATACCAAAAAATATCTGTACTGTTCAGGTGCGTGGTGTGGGCCTGGGTTATAACAAAAATGGAAGAGGGAGATGAATTTAGCGCCATTCAGACTTTAGCTCCTCCCCTGGGCAGGAGAAACATTGTTTCAAATCTCTGTGACAAATAGAGCAATTTCAAGCCTAAATAGCCTAATGGCCTTGAGCTTCTTCCTCATTGCTTATGACAAATAGATTTCAAATGCAACTTTGTGTAGCTTAGAGGTGGATATTGGTGGTGCTGCTTTGCTGTTGCATTAAGCCCTGCTGCTGAAATCCACCTGTGCATTGTTGCATTTTATATTCCACAGAGCTGGCCAGATACCAAGAATTGAAGGACTGTTGACTGTACCTTGGCAAACAAACAATCATAGAGTAGTAGCTAAAAAGAAACAAAAACAGAAGTTGCCGGAAAAGCTCAACAGGCATGTTGAGCATCTGCAAAGAGAAATCCGTGTTAATGTTTTGGGTCTGGTGATCCTTTCTCGGGACCTTTCAGTTCTGAGGAAGGGTCACTGGACCTGAAATGTTAACTCTGATTTCGCTTCACAGATGCTGCCAGACCTGCTGAGCTTTCGCAGCAACTTTTTGTTTTTGGTTCTGACTTACAGCAACCACAGTTCTTTCAGTTTTTATTTAGTAGCTAAGTAGCGTTGAATGGCCGCATAAGGTCCTGCAACTTCCAGAATTAGGGGGAAATACATTTTCTCATTTGGTAGGACCTCAAGATGGTGAATCCACTTGATGCCTGCTGTGATTAAATTTTTATTTTCCTCCTTGGGCATTTTCCCCTCTTCTGTGACAGGCGCTAGAGCTTTTGCACAATGACTATTCTTGATCTGAGTGCATGCAGGAATATTTCACATAGATGACTACAGAAAAAAACAGATCCTTCCCTCCCCTGCTTTGCTGCATCCACCGTTCACTTCACAGTGGAAGGGCTGGCTAATCTTGCTCTTCCTAGCCAACCCAGGTGTCACTGCTTCAGTTGTCATGCATTGAAGTACTCTGGTTCAATGTGTATTGTCCACTCCAAATGCAAAAATTCTACCATGGTCTATAAATAGACTGAGGCATATCAAATCATAGATAGTAGGAACTGCAGATGCTGGAGAATCTGAGACAACAAGGTGCAGGGCTGGATGAACACAGCAGGCCAAGCAGCATCATAGGAGCAGA